>NC_057797.1:35982917-36010497 GCF_018294505.1 Triticum aestivum | reverse complement strand
ATAGTCCCGGTTTGTGTCTCTGACCGGGACTATAGGTCAGACCCCTTTAGTCCCGGTTCATGGCACGAACCGGTACTAAAGTATGCCCTTTAGTACTGGTTTGTGCCACGAACCGGTACTAAAGGTGATCGTGGGGCCCCGGCCTGACGCTAGCCTACCACCACCCCTTTAGTACCGGTTCGTGCCACGAACCGGTACTAAAGGTTCAACACGAACTGGCATTAATGCATAGCCGTTCAAACCAGCATTAATGGTACCATTAGTACCAGATCAAAATCAAACCGGGACTAATGTGTCTCACATTAGGTGCTTTTTCTACTAGTGATCATGAATCTTTCGGATTTGAATATTCATGCCATAATTAAGAAGAATTACATTGAAATTATGCCAAGTAGCATTCCACATCAAAAATTCTGTTTTTATCATTTACCTGCTCGAGGACGAGCAGGAATTAAGCTTGGGGATGCTTGATACGTCTCCAACGTATCTATAATTTTTGATTGTTCCATGCTATATTATATTCTGTTTTGGACATTATTGGGCTTTATTATACACTTTTATATTATTTTTGGGACTAACATACTAACCGGAGGCGCAGCCCAGAATTACTCTTTTTTTTGCCTATTTTAGGGTTTTGAAGAAAAGGAATATCAAACGGAGTCCAAACGGAATGAAACCTTCGGGAATGTGATTTTTGGAACGAACAAGATCCAGGAGACTTGGACCCTACGTCAAGCAACCAACAGGGAAGCCACGAGGTAGGGGGGCACCCCTACCCCCCCAGGCACGCCCTCCACCCTCGTGGGCTTCCTGTTGCTCCACCGACATACTCCTTCCTCCTATATATACCTACGTACCCCAAACGATCGAAGACAGAGCCAATACCCTAATTCCACCGCCGTAAATTTAGGTATCCATGAGATCCCATCTTGGGGCCTGTTCCGGAGCTCCGCCGGAGGGGGCACCGATCATGGAGGGCTTCTGCATCAACACCATAGCCCTTCCAATGAAGTGTGAATAGTTTACCTCAGACCTTCGGGTCCATAGTTATTAGCTAGATGGCTTCTTCTCTCTTTTTGGATCTTAATAAAAAGTTTTCCCCTCTCTTGTGGAGATCTATTCGATGTAATCTTCTTTTGTAGTGTGTTTTTTGAGACCGATGAATTGTGGGCTTATGATCAAGTTTATCTATGAACAATATTTGAAACTTCTCTGAATTCTTTTATGTATGATTGGTTATCTTTGCAAGTCTCTTCGAATTATCAGTTTGGTTTGGCCTACTAGATTGATTTTTCTTGCAATGGGAGAAGTGCTTAGCTTTGGGTTCAATCTTGCGGTGTCCTTTCCCAGTGACAGTAGGGGCAGCAAGGCACGTATTGTATTGTTGCCATCGAGGATAACAAGATGGGGTTTTTATCGTATTGCATGAATTTATCCATCTACATCATGTCATCTTGCTTAAGGCGTTACTCTATTTTCATGAACTTAATACTCTAGATGCATGCTGGATAGCGGTCGATGAGTGGAGTAATAGTAGTAGATGCAGACATGAGTCGGTCTACTTGTCTCGGACGTGATGCCTTTATACATGATCATACCTAGATATTCTCATAACTATGCTCAATTCCGTCAATTGCTCAACAGTAATTTATTCACCCATCGTAAAATACCTATGCTCTTGAGAGAAGTCACTAGTGAAACCTATGGCCCCCGGGTCTATCTTCCATCATATTAATCTTCCAACACTTAGTTATTTTCATTGCCTTTTATTTTACTTTTCATCTTTATCATAAAAATACCAAAAATATTATCTGATCATATCTATTAGATCTCACTCTCGTAAGTGACCGTGTAGGGATTGACAGCCCCTTGTCGCGTTGGTTACGAGGATTTCTTTGTTTTGTGTAGGTACGACGGACTCGCGCGTAGCCTCCTACTGGATTGATACCTTGGTTCTCAAAAACTGAGGGAAATACTTACGCTACTTTGCTGCATCACACTTTCCTCTTCAAGGGAAAACCAACGCAGCTCAAGAGAACGTGCGTGGGTGCGAGGCGTTGGGCTCTAACTGAACCCGAGCGATTGCACTGCAGGCTACGCGTTACCGAACCTGAGTGATCGATCGATGGTTGTTAACTGAACCAGATCGAGCGATTCCTTCGCTACTGCTGCTGACTGAAGCTGATCGATGCTACCTCTATATGAACAGTGTGCGTTGTTTGGGGTGTTCGGATGAACAGTTCCCGGTGGGGGTGGATGAACAGGACCCCGATCGATTGAGCCGGTTGGGGCTAGATGAACAGGACCCGGTGGAGGGCTGGATGAATAGGACCACCCTGTGGAGGGCAGGATGAACAGTAGACGGTGGAGGGCTGGATGAATAGTAGCCCATAGAGGGGTGGTTGAACAGGAGCCCATGGAGAGGGCTCGTTGAACAGTAGCCAGTCGAGTAGTGCGCGGTGGAGGCTGGATGAATAGGAGACTGTGGATGAACAGTCGCAGGTGGAGGCTGGAGGAGGTCGACGGTGGATGAACAGTAGCCCGTTGAGGCTGGAGCGGGTCGATGGTGGAGATGAACAGTATCCCGTGGAGTCCCGTTTTGCGGTATGCCACACCCCTCCCGATGAACAGGACCCCCGTTTCGACCGTAGCGCTCCAACACAAGTCTGTTTCCTCCATTTTGCGGTATGCCACGCCCCTCCCGATCAACAGGACCCCCGTTTCGACCGTAGGAGGTCCGTTTTCTCCGTTTTGCGGTACGTCAAACCCCTCCCGATGACCATGATCCCGTTTCGACCGTCACCGGTCGAACACAAGGCCGTTTCCTCCGTTCTGTGGTTCGCCAGGCCTCGTTTCCATCGGCTGTTCCGTCCAAGCCATCCCGATGAACACAATGACGCATTCCGTTCCGTCCCAGCCGGTTGGCTCCCCATGAACATGACGACAACGCAGTTTCTCCGTTCTGACCCAGCCATGTAGACGAGCCATGGTCGTACGTATGCGCGAGTAGGCCTTCGAAACCCTGGCCGTATGTATGTACATGGCCGTATTTTCTTTCTTGCACACTGGCCGCTGTACGTACGTGTACATGCTACGTGCGCGCCTCTACTACGACACGTGCGCGCCTCTACATCGACCAGTATGTACGTACACGTTCGCGACTAGAATGACAATGCTACGTACGCTTCGACCAGGTGGGTCCTGACTGTCAGGCACTTCCTTGCCCGTGAAGATGTTGCTGGTGCGTCCTAGCAGCCAGGGGCGCGAATCGTTTTTTTACCCGGACGCACTTCCTTGCATGCGAAGATGTACCTGGTAGGTCCCAGCAGTCAGGGGGAAATGTTTTTTCGCGAAATACAGTTGCCCGTCCAGTGGGTCCCTACTGACAGGTGGAGGAATAATTACTTTGCGCGTGATAAGGAGGCACTTCCTTGCGGCCGCCGTGGACCTAGCTCTCAGCCTCCACATGTACAATACTCTTCTGATGGAAGTCGTTCCTTGACCACGTTAACCACGCCGCGCCGAGAGCACCAGGGCGGTGGACGACGGCGAGGCCTAGGAAGGGGACGACGCGCAGCCGGGGAAGACGCGGAAGTGGAAGCCCGCACGGAGATGAGTATGAGGGTTCACTGGTTCGGCTGCGGTGTGAGGCTGCCGTCGCCGCAGGGCCTGGCCGGCGGTGGGAATAGTAGGGGCAGTGAGGCCTCTACGGCAGCACAGCCGGCCACGGGAGGCAGGAGCATGCGGCACGACCGGCGCTGCTTTGGGCGGCTGGAGCAAGAAGACCAGAGGTTGAAGAAGCACTACGGCCATTGGATGGATATCGTACGGTCACTGGAGCTAGAATCGTTCATATTGACTAAGTTGACAAAGCACTCCGTCCCCGTCAACTTAGTAGGCCCACAAGTCCGCCTGCCACCAAGGTAGGTCCCAACTAGCAGGGGGAGAATTCATTGTTTTGTACGTAGTAAGGAGGCACCTCCGGTGGGTCCGAGCTGACAGCGGGGGGAACATTTTTTTCGCGAAATACGTTGGCCCGTCCGGTGGGTCCTAGCAGTCAGGGGGAAAACATTTTTCCTCCAAATATGGTGGCCCATCAGGTGGGTCCCTGCTGTCAGGTGGAGGAATAATTATTTTCCGTGTAATAAGGAGGCACTTCCTAGCGGCTGCCGTGGACCCATCTGTCAGTCTCTCCACGTACAGTACTCTTCCGATGGAAGTCGTTCCTTGACCACATTGACCACGCCGCGCCAAGAGCACCAGGGCGGTGGACGACGGCAAGGCCTAGGAAGGGGACGACGCGGAGCAGGGGAAGACGCGGCAGTGGATGTCCACGCGGAGAGGAATACGAGGGTTCACTGGTTTGGCTGTGGTGTGAGGCTGCAGTCGCCGCAGAATAACAGGGGATGTGGGTGAGTGGAGGGATGCCCTGGCCAGCGGCGGGTGTAGTAGAGGGCTGTGAGGCCTGCGGGGCAGCACAACCAGCCACGAGAGGCAGGAGCAGGTGGCACGACCGGCGCTGCTTTGGGCGGCTGGAGCTAGAAGACCAGAGGTTGAAGAAGCACGACGGCCGTTGGATGGACATCATACGGTCACTGCAGCTAGAATCGTTTATATTGACTAAGTTGACAAAGCCCTTGGTACGCATCAACTTAGTAGGCCCACAGGTCAGCTTCCAAAATGGTGCACCCCAGATGTCAGTGGGAGGACTCATTTTTTGGGCGGGTGAAGCTAGAATATCCGAGATTGAAGAAGAAGCACGGCATCCGTTGGATGAACACCCAACGGCCACTGCTGCTAGAACCGTGTGTTGACTATAAGTTGACAAAGCCTTGCATACGGGTCAACTATTTTTTTAGGGGACACGTCAACTTAGTAAGGACACAAGTGTGTGGCAGAGACCTTATAGCCCATTTGAGATTTGTAGGAATGTGCAGCAAATTTTTGAATTCTAATGAAATTTACTACAACCCATTTAAAGTTTGTTAAAAGTACAGCCCATTTCAACCAACCGTTCAAAGCAGAATTCAATAAAATTTCCCATATTTTCATGGGATCCGAAATATTTTTATCCCAAAATTTCTAGTCAGATTAAATACAATTTCAATATAAATTTATATTACGTAAAAATCCAACGAAATATTGCGCTCGCAACAATTAATGAAATTAAAATTTTCAATATCCAAAAGTAATTACGTGTTTGGTGCATTTTTTATAGTTACTGCCCATATTTATAATCACATCCCATTTATTATTTCTTAAAGCCCATTTTCTTGTTAAGCCTAATGCATTCTTCCTAGGAAAGATTTGCAGCCCAGCGGGGCGGAGAATAACAACTTGACCTTGCCTGGGTATTCCTAAAAAAAAGTATAGCTGGGCTGGATATCTGGCCTGGGCTAGATGGGCCACAACCCGCCCAGTTAATAGCTGCAGCGATGTTTTCGTTGTTGTTCAGAGGAGAAAACTTAATATCTGGGCTAAACATCGCTCAAGAAAAACTCTACAGTGCTCACACCTCAAAAATACAAATTCTGCTCGAGCTGCTTGGTCCAAGCTGTCGGCCGCTTCTTGTGCAATTCTCTCGTTTGTTGACTACATATGTTGACAATGGTGTGGGACCATGATGTCAGGAAACCAGGAGGAAGCAAAAAAATTATAGTTTTATATACTAATAAGGAGGCACTTGCGTACGTGCAGCTATGGCCCTGGTGGGTCCCCACTGTCATCCTCTCCAAGTAAAGTCATCTCCTCATCCTCATGTCCGTTGACCATGTTGACAATGTGAGACAGAGACGCCACGGCGAGCGCAACAACTCGAAGGAAGACGGTGAGGGCCTCGCGGGCCCTACGGATGGTCTGATGCAGCGCCCGCCGCTCATTCTGGAAGCCAGGATCATAGGGCCACATGTCCGGGACGGCATTGTTGTTCGCTTGTTCACCGGTGCTCGTTGAGGAGACGGAGGTTGCAACACATGTCCTCCTATGCTGGTAGCTCTTCCGCCATTAGGGCGTCGAAGTGCGACCGCACCTTCTCTATGGTGAACACGGCATGAACCGTCTTGGACAGTGGCGCCGGCTCCTGGTCGGAAGCTACTTCCATCGTCTGATTGTCATCACTCAGCTTAGCTGCATGTCCGGCTGCTGGACCGACCCGTTGCCAAGCATGAGTCTGACTGCCCTGGCCCACCCAGACCGCCTCCCTCGCCCGCACGCACTTTCTGCCCGAAACGGTTAGCATTGCCCGCCCCGCTTCCCGGTGCATGTGATTGCTCCGCCTTCAAATGACACGAGTGTCGTCCGTCCATCCTTCTGCCGCCCACATTAATGATACGCAGTTGCCGAGGCGGCTACTCCGGTGCCACATGTCTGTCCCTCCGCCGCCCACCATTGCTATATAAACTGATGCACCGGCCATAGCCAGAGTCATCCGCATCCGTTCCTATTCTCCTGTCCAGACCACTACTGCCCACCATGGCTTCCTCACGCTCCAGCGCTCTTTGGAACGGGCGGACAACGGACCATAAGGAGATGGCAGCCATTGCTGCCGACTAGCTGGCCGACAGCCAGCCGGAGGACGACGACGTCCCAATGGAGAACATGGTAGTCGACGATCCGGCGCCAACCCCCTCCTCCGCGAAATCCTCGCCGGTGCATTGCACCACGACCATTGGCGAGGCTCGAGCCCAATATGTGGACACGGTGAGGCAGAAGCGTGAGTAGTAGTTCCGGGAGGCGCAAGTCGACGCCGCCTATGACCACCATCTCCTCCAAGAGCACCTGCAAGCGGAGGAGCAGATCGCCGCGGAGTGGGCGGAGCAGGAGGCGCTGCTCGACTCATACCGCTCCGCCCGCGAGGGCTGCCTCGAGCGCTGGCTGTACCGCATGCGGGTGGCGGAGGCTGCGGCCGCCTACAAAGTGGGCCATGAAGCGGGCGAGGCACTGTTTGGCGAGACCGAGGACGAGGCAGAGGACAATGCCGGCTCCGATAAGTCCCCACTCCGCTGGCGTCGATGAGGCCCTGCTGTGCGAGGCCCTGCGGCGCCATCAACAAGGCAGAGGACACCGCTGGCTCTGCCGAGGCCCCACCCTACCGGCAACGAGGGGGAGGATTTCCCTCGCTCCGGCGAGGCTCCGCCCGCCGGCAACGAGACAGAGGACATTGCCGGCTCCGCCAAGGCGTCGCCTCGCTGCCAACAAGGCCGCGCCACACAGAAAACAGGGAAGAGTAGAACACGGTAGGTCACCGCGGCTCGGGTCCAAGTAAGGCCACTGCTGCTACACTCTGGTTGCTAGCACTGAGCTGTACATCATGGAGCAATTCTATGATTACAGGATGATTGAAGAGCGCTCCGTGGTTGATCAAGCTCATGAGATACGGTCATTTGCTAGAGAACTTGAGCACTTCAGTTGTATACTACCGGACAAGTTTGTTTCCGGAGGTATCATCACTAAGCTTCCTCCTTCGTGGATCTCATTGGCACTCTTGATGTGGAAGAAAAGGCGAGAGCAAAGGACACACGTGCTCGAGGAATTGAAGGAGGATCTAGTGCCAATCTGGTACAGAAGAAGAACTTCCAGCCCCACAAGTTCAAGAACAAGGGCAAGTTTGATGGTAAAGCAAAGTTGATTGGGAAGAACAAGGCTGTGCAACACACGAACTTCAAGAAGAAGAATGACAAGAAGAAAGGTGTTTGTCATGTGGGGATCCTGATCATTGGGCTCCTAGTTGCCCTAATCACTATGACAAGCTCGGCGGGTTGACCACTGACGGTCGGTTAGCTTCTTCACGGCGACGTGGAGTTGGAGAGCTATGTTGGAGAAGGTCGCTGCTTCTACTTAACTGCTTGTGCAGTTGGCTGACTAACACATGGGCCCAACAGGCATCTAGGCCACATGTCAGTTACGCAACTTCATCTGCAGTTAAGTCACTGAAGCTTCTGTTCGGCTCAGCCGGACACAGGTGGGTAGCTTTGGTTAATTAATTATACCTCCAGCGCACCACTTTTTAGTTGAAGTATGTATGAAATGTAATGAAATCCGGCATGTTTATATGAAATCCGACCGTGTATGAATGAATTTATTTCGATTAGTTCAAATTCTTGTATCACTGGCATTGGATGAACATGCAAAACAATACGTACTAGCATTATTCCCAGGGTGATCACCTCGTTTGCAGCAGTTTCACATGTACTCCCTCCAGTCCTTTCTAGTCTGCATACAAGTTTTGTCTGCAGTCAAAGTATCTCTACTTTGACCAATCTTATAGAAAAAAGTATGCACTTTCACAATGTGCGAAATAAAAGGAAAAGAAGGAGTACAAAGAGTTTGAGCGGCTTTTTAGCGTTCCTGTACATTGCAATCAAACACACAGGCCTGGCAATTCATAGAGAACATTCAAAACAATCGATGATTATGCATCTCAGTGATTCACATGACAGAGCCAATATTTACTTGACAACTAAAGAATAAAGAAAAAATGGATCGACGCTGCTGACAGCAAAGGGCGTCCCATTCGAAAATATCAAACGCATGTCTTCTTGCTAAAATCAATGAGAAAAATTTGACAAGGTTTTCCCATTCCAAAATATAAAATGCCTACGATTGTGGAATGGGCAGGGTTTGCCATCAATTCGGACATTGACATGGCACCTCGTGCTAAATAAACCAGCTGTTCTTTTTGTGCAGTTCCACTAAAATCAACCAAATTCGCGCATGGCTTGTATGATTTCGCTCTTATATGTTGCAACGCCTTGAACTTATCGGCACCTGCTTTCTTGTGGTGGAAACAAATGATTCGATGTATACATGAACATTTTGTGCAGTTCCCATTGAAATCAAGATGAGCACCCCTGTTTGCACAAATACAAAAAAAGTGATTAGTATAAAGCAAACTGTACTATGAATTGACAGTTTAAACATGCACCTACATGGTCCATGTAGAGCACACTTTTAGAAAAATGGAACTCATCAGAAAGAATCCTAGAACAACATTCTACTCGCGAATCACAACAAGAAAATGGTGATTTGTCTTCTGAGAAGAAGTTAGTTTGGTCTTGTGGGGGGTAATATAACCATCCTTCAACTGCTCCTTCTGATGAGAAGATAGACAGGGCTTCTTCATCCTGGCATAATCGGATCTAATCACTTCACGTACTCCATATTCTTCTTCAGAGGAGGATGATCCTGTTGTGCAAAGACAAGAGGGTAACTAAATGCTAGCATCCCTGTTTGCTCGAAAAAAAGGAAAGGAAATATTTAAAATAGCACAGATGAAGCACTTCTCAAGGACAATACCACTTCTTGATGACAATATCTAAATAGTAGCACAACACCAATAGAGATGACAAAGCTCAATCATATGGACGAAATCAGTGGGTGAGTACCAACCTTTGTCAGGAGGCTTATTGTGTAGAGCATACAGATGAAGCACTTCTCCGGAACCATTTGTTGCTATCTACTGTGGTGGCCATACTTACTATATACTCCTCGATTAGATTAATGTTTCGAACATCTTCTTGTGCAGTTCCACTAAAATATATGGTATCTTGAAAGAAGATCCTTGTTTGCACAAGTAGAGATAATTACATATTACATTATGAGTGGCATCAAATCAGTGGCAAAACAATTGCTCGTTCCAGCCATAGCAATAAATTAAGATGCAAAATATATCATTACTTGTGTCATCACAGGTCTAGTGCTTCCTTAAAGCACCAGGAGTTGATTTTTGTTTTTCTTCCGCTTGTTCTTCCCCTTCATCACTTGGTTCAATAATAGATAAGCTTCGCCTTCAATGTAAGATTTGGCATGCCAATTAGGTTGCAAAAGTATAGCACTAAACAATGACACTAATTTTCTGATGAAAGTGGCAAAATACAGGCCAACAGTTGTGAAATATCCTTATCTTACCTCAATGGGATATTGCGGTGCACATACAGATTGGAAGTCTTGCCTCCATTTGTGCAGTTCACTACAATCAAGAAACATTACCGTACAAGTAGCACAACATATGAAAGAACACTGTAGAATCATGTGAAAGAAGGCTAGTACTGACCTCTCATGACATGGAATTCAAACAACTCACGAGAAGAAGATCTGAACCAAATTTGCCAACACAGATAGGAAGGAAGATCTCCTCTTGTGCAGTTCCACTAAGACCAAGCAATCAAGCAACATTGTTGGTGTGACACTTTGGTTGAAGTGCACAAAACACTCTTAAAACAAAAGTGTTTTGTGCGGTGCAACAAAATGTCACAATGGCAACAAGGTGAAGTAGATAACCCTGTTTACACAGAGATGCAAAGGAAACAACTAGTGGTCAATAACGGTGGATGACACAGAAGCCAACAAAAAGAAGCATCTACCTTATCTAAATGGGAAAGAAAGCAAGACAGTAGCATTTCTCAAACGGTGGAATTGATTAATATGAACAGAGAGATTATATTAACAATAAAATTCATTAAACATGTACTTTGCTTTTAACTATGCCATTGCATCAATTTTCCAGCGGCATTATTAGAGGGTTCTTGTTTACATGGACATTTTGGTGGAGGGACTAAAAAAACTCCGTGTCAGTCCCATCTAAACCAAACAGGAGGGACTTTTAGGGACTAAACATGGGCATTTGGGACTAAAGAAAGAAGACCCCGAGGGAGAGTCTTTTTGGGACTTTTTCCAACAGTTGCCCCTGTCACGCATCGCACATTGTCTCTATTAGTTCATTACTAGGGGTAACATGGTCTTTTAGCATGTCATTTAATAACCTCTAGTCCATGTTTAGTCCCTAGAACCAAGCAGGTAGGGACTAGGGAGTTTTTAACCAAAGGCCTTAGATTAACAATAGCTGAAGAGTTGCACGGGACAATGGACGCACCAGCACCATCTGCATCTACCGATGTACTGGGGTGATGCACAGTTTGTTGCAACAAAGAACAAACAACCAAGGAGCATATTTGTGTTGGTCCCAATTTTGGTATCTTTAGACACCTTTCCCTATGTGAGCGCAGCAAATCTAGTCCTGCTCAAACTCTACAGCCTTGTCCCCCAAAACAAAAGATTAGTTCGTTACAGATGTGCGTACTGCGTTTGTCATTGTTTTCCCTTTTCGACCAACGTAGGTGCTGGATAGCCAGTCTGTACTAGTACTTTCCCCACTCCCTTTCCTCTGTGAACCACGTCCTAGATTTATGCTATACAACTTTCCCCACTACATTCCCCCATTCCTGTCCTCTTTGAACCATGTCTTAGATTCATGTGATACAACTTTCCCCCATTCCTTTCCTATTTGAACCACGTCCTAGATTCATGGTATACTACTTTCCCCACTACTTTCCTGTTTGATCCAACACCTAGATTCAAGTGCAGAAGCGGAAAAAGCCCACATGCAGCTAGAGCAATGCATGTGGAACAAGTAAATTGTACCTTAAAGTTCTTGGGGTGTGGTTTGGTGGGCGAACGTACGCCGTTCGACCCACACTATGTACGACAGCGAAGAAGAAGGGGTCGGAGGCCCTCCCGCGCCGCCGCTGGGTGAAAGTGAACAGCTGCGCCGGTAGTGGATTCCCTCCCTCGTCGACGACGACAGCATTAAGCCTCCTTCCCTTCCCGGCGGACGGATCCTGCCGGCTCTTTGACCAGCAGTGAGGGGAGAGAGAGAGGCCAACGAAGTCTTGTTTAGACCTGGAGAGGGTGAGAGACCGTGAAGAGAGCAACTACAAGCAGACCAGCAGTGAGGGGATAGAGAGAGGCCAACAAAGTCTTGTTTAGATCTGGAGAGGGTGAGAGAGTGTGAAGATAGAAACTACAAGCGCTGAGGCTCTAGCCTGTATATATATACTGGAGAGAGTGTGAAGAGTGCAAACCCTAGAAAACAAGCATCGAGGCTGCAGCTTATACGTGATGAGGTGATTATACGGTCACTACGAGATCGTATAGCTCCATATCCATCCATTTTGACTAGTCAAAGAATCCTCCTGGCACAAATTATTATGCTCAAGTATAGTTATCGAACCCGAGACCTCAAGTTTGATGAGTGAATAGGCTAACCAGCTACACAACCCTCCCGTTATGTTCAACGAGAGAAAAATAACCTTTTATACATTCCTGCATTCATGTGACAAGCATGCCGTGTTTTTGTGTGTGTGGGAGTCATTGGGATTTAAATCATAATCGTGTCATGTGGCTTTGGTGGTAAGACTATCCACAGTGGTGCAGAAATAATGTAGCCTTAGTCACCTTGCCTCTCTCCATGTAGTACGTTGGGTCCCACCAGTCGGAGGGTGAAACAAACAAATTAATAAGAAAAATTAAAAGCGCTAGCGGTGTATCTTACCTCACACATCTCGCTACTGGCTGGGAACAGTGTCCAATTGATCCCTATGTTCGCTCACGTACTATTTTAAGTGAATCCTTATTATAACATGCACACAATTTTGGGCACTTGTATTCGACCTACGTCAGTGTGCCACCGTATCTCATACGACTCCCTCCGCCTAGGTGTAATAAGTCATGTTAGAAGGTGCAGCGGGACCAAGGTGCAAGCAGATTGGAAGAGAAGGAGAAACTTGACCGGTCATTCCTCCAATCAAAGCCTTGAGTTCTATCTCTAAACGCAACAATTAATCCAAAAAACTAAGAGATGATGTTTTAGCTACCATGCAGGGCCACATATTAATTCGCATGCAAGCCGACTTTGATTTCTTGACTGATCAACGCGGAGTTGCGCTCCATGCATTGGGTTTCCGGGGGAGATAACAAGGCAGAGTAAGGAGCGTTTGGTTACATTGCTTAGGCTGGTCATAGTGGTGAGTAACTTGGACTAGTACAACATGCATATGTTACTAGTCTATGTTACTACTACGCGAAGTTTGCCGTCGGAAGCGAGCCGATCTGGCTCTCCTGAGCTAGCAAGGTTTTTCTAGCCCACCAAAGCTAGCTGGCCCATAAAAGCTAACATATTTTAATAGTTCCAAACGCCGTAACCTTGCCCGGCTATGCTATAAGTTGTTCTTGCTAAGGATCCAAACGCTCCCTAAGTAACAACGCTCGCTAGCAACGAGGCCAGGTGGGGATTGAGATGCGAAGTTAATGGACGACGCCTAAACATTTTGGGAATATATGATTTCCGTAGGATGACTTAACACCTAGACAGAGGGATTACTACTCCTTAGTCCAGGTTTGATGGAATATTCGTCACCTCTTCTGTTATTGTACGTACTCCATTTGTATCTCACTTCCTATGGCTTCGAACTCGCACGATTTTCCTATTCTATGAACCTATGTGTGCGTGTGCGTGTGTGTGTTAGAGAGAGCGACAGATTGACCTACTCCTACAGAGAAATGGTGTGTACTGTATGATTTTAGCCGCAAGAATCGGTGCATCCTCTCATTTCTGGGCGTCCGGTAGGGACAGACGGACAACTGTCACGCCCGCTCCTGACCAGCCTGGCCCACCCAAAGCCCCTCCATCGCCCGCGCGCGCTTCTCGCCCGAAACGGTTAGTGCCGCTCCAAAGAATCGGTGCCGCATCCATGCCTGGGTAGAGCAGAAGCGACCTCTCACTGGTGCCTGTGTTGAAGGGAGAAGCGGATTCAAGAGTGATGGTTGCTTCGTGCATCCAACTTACTGCTGGGTCTATGTGATTTGATGGCTCATTGGTCATTATTACTAAGGTGGTAGGACTGCTGGATGTCCCACGCTTTCGGGGAAAGGAGGTACTACTAGATTGCAATTTTCTCCATTCTTACGGCGGAGGAGTGCAAGAGCGGTGAAAACACGCAGGCTCAGTGATTACATGGCCCACCTCACACTATCACCATATTTTTTGGATACCGTGCGACACCTGACACTTTACATAGTACTCCCCCCCATTCCTAAATATAAGTCTTTGTAGAGATTCCACTAGGTGGACTACATACAGAACAAAATGAATGAATCTACACTTAAAATGCATATATATACATCCGTATGTGGTTCATGGTGAAATCTCTACAAAGACTTATATTTAGGAGCAGAGGAAGTACTTGTATAGTATGTACTGTAATTTATCAGTGAGATAGTACAATGCTATGAAGCTTCCAGCTTCTGTTACATGTATCTTGCGTCCAAGGTTGCCCGTTGCGACATTTCATCAAATACAAAGGAGACTAATATGCATGCTATATATTGCATCTCAATGATTGACAGATCATGGAAAATATGTACTCCCTCCATTCCAAAATAAGTGTCTCAACTTTATGCTACATACGGAGCAAAACGAGTGAATCTACACTCTAAAATATGTCTATATACATCAGTGTTTCAAGTATGTACTAGTAGTTCATATTGAAATCTACTAAAGGACATATATATTCCAAACAATATGCTAATCTCTCTAACCAAGGTAGTAGGGACGAGGAGTAAACGGAGGGAGTAGTAAAATTTTCTCCTCGTCCTGCGAGCCACCGCGCACAAGGGCGAGGGAGCGGGCATAAGGCGTATAGTACTACTACTACTCATGCAATCCCTAGCCATTGAAACAGAGACAACTAAAGAAAAAAACAATCCATGCAGTCCCTAGTCCTTGAACCGTAAACCCTAACCAGGCTTTAATTTGCTGGCAGCATCAGCGCTTCCTAAGAAATGAAGTTTGCAACCCTTTGACCATCAGATCATTTTGTGCAGTTTCACCAAAATCGAAATGAGCATCCTTGTGGCAAAGAAATTGAAGAAGCGTGATTAGAATAAGATTACTGGGACTAGTTGATGAGACATAAACTCCTCACAAATACAGTACATAGAAGTGAGTAGAGGTATGTGCGAGGCAAAGAAGTAGAGAAATATCCACACGCAGTGATGTGGGCAGCTGGAGCAGTGGTGCAAGGAGGCTGCAAAGGGAGTTGTACCTGAGGGATGTCGGGACGTAGCTCAACCTAGAGGAGGGCAGCGGGAGGTGGCAACTACCCACGTCGCGGCAGTGAGCAATGGACGAAGGCAACCTCACCGGCTTTGTGAGAGAGAATGGCGAGGACCCCTGATTGGGACGTGCCGTCAGTGGGTTTTCACTGTCGGCGACGGCGACCGCACCTACACTAAGCATCCACCCCTTCCCCCGGTGGACCTGATCCACTGGCATGTTAGAGGTGTAGCCACAGTGGTTTTGTGCGATACAGTGTGAAAACTGAAGAAAGCAACCCCAGCAAGCAACCGTGTAGGCTCGTCCTGCCTATTTATATAGTGGAGCGGTTTCCTTTTCTCTCCATATGAACCTATTTATATTGCGTATGTGCCACTGAAGAAAAAAACTTTATTTATAAATGACACAACACCTACTATTCATTCTCCTATAAACCTTGCACTTGGCATCTCCAAACTATTAACCTTGCGATTGGCTCTTCGCCTCTTCGAGAAGTCGAGCAATAATGGTACTGGATATATATATCGTTCTGGCTATATGAGACCGAATGAATTGCTGCACATCCACCACGGGGCGAGGGTCGAGGGGCGAGGGAGAGTGTGTACTATTACATCTGTTTCAATATGGACTACATACGGAGCAAAATGAGTGAACCTACACTCTAAAATACGTCTATATACATCAGTGTTTGGAGTATGTCCTAGTAGTCCATATTGAAATCTACTAAAGGACATATATTCCAAACAATATGATAATCTCTCTAACCAAGGTAGGGACAAGGAGTAAACGGAGGGAGTACTAGTAAAATTTTCTCCTTGTCCTGCGAGCCACCACGCGCGTGGGCGAGGGAGTGGGCATTAGGCGTAGTAAGAAAGCTTCACCTCATCCTATGAGCCACCGCGCCCGTGGGCGGGGGAGACGGCATACTACGAGTTGACGGGACACATGAAAAGTACTCCAGTGTATAGAGCCTTGCCTCTAAGGTAGGCCCCACATGGTTTTCCTATTTTTTAACATAACGCGTCAGGTCGCAATTTGTTTGTTCACCCGTGGTAGACGATCCTACCTCCATCTAGTGGACAACCAGTACACGTGTCAAATTCCCACGTGGGCTGCCTTTTCGTACAGAAATGAGCTCCACCGTGTACCCACACGGGTGTGGTTGGGAAAGAGACGGGAGTACGTGCGTCGTGCGTGCACCTCTTCTCTTCGTGCACGTCCCCCACCTATGTGGGTGTGTGTGAGAGATACAAACCTAGACAAATGGCTTGTGCGTTCGTGAGTGTTTTTTGTTTGGGGGGGAGGTTGATTTCATGAATGTATTTGTGGGAATATGTGTCGATGACATCTCAAACAAAATTGTGCATGCAATGTGTGTGAAATGGAGGCCTATCCATATCATATATAGAGGGTCGGGCGATCCACGAGAAGAGAGGGAGGGGTCATAGATATCGATAGAGTCGAAGAGAGGATCAAGTGGGTGGGTGCGAGATCGATGAAGAGATATAAGGCGACTGACCTAGCTATCGGAATGTCAGACGGCACAGGTCAAGTTTGTGTGTGGCAGGGAGACATGACTAGAGCGCTCGATGTATCGGTGTGTGTGTGAGGAAGGGGGTGGGGGAGGGGTACTGAGGGAGTCCTGGATTAGGAGGTGTCCGGATGGCCGAACTATACCTTCAGCCGGACTCCTGGACTATGAAGATACAAGATTAAAGACTCCGTCCCTTGTCCGGAAGGGACTTTCCTTGGTGTGGAAGGCAAGCTTGGCGATACGGATGTTCAGATCTCCTACCATTGTAAAAGACTTTATGTAACCCTAACCCTCTTCGGTGTCTATATAAACTAGAGGGTTTTAGTCCGTAGGACAACATACACATCAACGATCATACCATAGGCTAGCTTCTAGGGTTTAGCCTCTCTGATCTCGTGGTAGATCAACTCTTGTAATACCCATATTATCAATATTAATCAAGCAGGACATAGGGTTTTACCTCCATCGAGAGGGCCCGAACCTGGGTAAAACTTCATGTCCCCTGCCTCCTGTTACCATCCGGCCTAGACGCACAGTTCGGGACCCCCTACCCAAGATCTGCCGGTTTTGACACCGACATTGGTGCTTTCATTGAGAGTTCCTCTGTGTCGTCGCCATCAGGAAGGATGCCTCACCCCGTCTTTAAAGACGGCACCGTTGCTAAGGGAGCTTTGGCTGTCGGCCAAACTCTCCGGCTATGTGGTTTTCTTATGACCACCTGTTCGGCTTCTACGCCGATGATGACCTCTCGAGCCATCGAAAACAATCTTCATGTGAACTCGGAACTTGCCGAGCAGTTAAATCCAATAGAGCTTTCCTCCATAAACGAGCTCTTGGATCGCTTCGCCGCCCTGGGAGTCGCTACGGATTATGACCAGATTGGGCCTAAAACCGATTTGAGAGAGATTAACTCTCCCCAAGCCACCCATCACGTTGCCATGGTAGAGGGACAGTGCGGCGATCCTTCATCTATCCTAAGGACTCGCTACGTCCGGATTCCCGATCCCTCCAAGCCGGATGTCCGCGGAGAGGAGGATATCACTCAAGACCTGAACCTAGAATCAGGTGACGGACTGGATTCATTGGACGACCTTCAGGAATCCAAACTTTCAAGTTCGGAAATTCCTCGGCCTCTGAGCCTCAGAATGGGTAAGGCTTCGGATTCAATTCCACCCACCCACCCGAACATTAGCGATCTATCCCAAATCAGGGAAGAGCCCAAGGAAATAGTACATCATTACTGGGCCAGATTCCTCCTGGTTATGCACAGGATAAAGGGCTGCCGTGAGGAAGACGCTATTTCATCCTTCTGCAATAATTGCACGGACAAGGGAATACTCAATGCCATAAGTTGCCGCGATATTACACGCTTCGTTGACTTAGCGTCCATAGTATGAAAGTACTGCGTGATGGAAAGCGCCCGGAAAACCGAAACAAAATTTTGGGACAATCCGACCCTTAATGCAAGCCAGTCCGAAATAAAAGGGTGCATCATCGCCAGACACCCGGGTCAAACACCAAAAGGCAAAAACCCTCTACAGGGCATGGAACCGTACTGGAAGGATGGCTTAATGGACCCTGTAAAATTCATAGTACAGAGGACGCCACACCAACTCATAGCCTTAGAGCATGTTGGATACTCCGATAGGTGGCCAAAATTGGTGAAAACCTCCTAATCCCGGAGGCCACAGAAAGCCACCCCAGAGACACCACTACGGTATTAACAATCTTCGAGACCTTCGCATCAAATAATATGCAAAAAAGGACACTCCGCAGCCTTGCCGATGTCTACCGAGTAGCAACAATAAACCCATGGAGTGACATGGCCATTACCTTCAACGCCAGTGATGAACCTAAATTCCGAACAACCCGAGCACCAGTCACATTGGTCCTCAGTCCAATAGTGGACGGCTTTCGTCTCACCAAGGTACTCATGGACGGCGGCAGCGGATTGAACCTCATCTATGAGGAAACTCTCCAAAAAATGAATATAGACTGGAACCGCATCACGCGAAGCAGCACAACCTTTAGAGGAATAATCCCCAGTCGGGAAGCGCGCTGTACAGGAAAAATCACACTAGATGTGGTGTTCGGCACGCTGGACAATTACAGGTCCGGAGAAGTCACGTTCCACGTGGCCCCGTTCAGCAGTGGTTATCACACTTTGCTAGGGCGGGAAGCATTCACAATCTTCCAAGCAATACCCCACTACGGGTACATGAATCTCAAGATGCCCGGGCCATCAAGTCACAAGTTTTGGCCGATTTCGTCGCAGAATGGACGGAGGCCGAACTCCCTAAAGAGTATGACACATATTCAAATTGGATCATGCATTTCGACGGCTCCAAAATGTTGGCCGGACTGGGGGCTGGTGTCGTTTTGACGTCCCCCACAGGAGACACAGTTCAATACGTACTACAGATTCTGTACACGGACTCCAACAACGCATCCGAATATGAGGCCCTTCTACATGGTCTCCGGATGGCAGTATCCATGGGCACCCAACGCCTTGAGGTGCGTGGGGAGTCGAACCTCGCAATATCCCAAATAAACAGAGACTTCGATGCCAAGGATCTGAAAATGGCAGCTTATCGCAACGCCGTCCTAAAAATGTCAGCTCGGTTCGAGGGGCTTGAATTTCACCATATAGCCCGGGAAAATAATCAGGCGGCCGATGTCCTGGCATGCATCGGCGCAAAACGCGATGTAGTCCCCCCCCCTAACATCTTCTTGGAAAGGCTTTTTAAGCCATCCGTGGCATGGGAAGGGGAGCCGAACAATAACAGCTCGGACCCAACCGAACCACCCGACTCCGAACAATCTGACACAATCGGCGGCTCTGCCATTGAAGTAACACCTTCAGCCCACGTAATAATGGCCATCACCGCCCCATGGACGGAACCATTCCTTGCCTACCTTACTAGGCAGGTACTCCCTGAGGACCAGAATGAGGCACGCTGCATAGTGCAACGATCCAAAGCCTACAGAGTCCACGAGGGGGAGCTTTATAAGAAAAGCACTACCGGAGTCCTTCAAAGGTGCATCTCCGAAGAGGAGGGGCGGAATCTCCTGGCTGAAATCCATGCCGGACTCGGCGGTCATCACGCTGCAGCCCAATCTCTGGTAAGCAAGGCCTTCCGTATAGGCTTTTATTGGCCGACGGCCCGGGCAGACGCTCATGACTTAGTCCAGCGATGCACCGGTTGCCAGCTCTTTGCAAACCAAAGCCATATGCCACCCACCGCCCTCCAAACTATCCCCATCACTTGGCCCTTTGCGGTCTAGGGGCTTGATATGGTTGGACCCCTTAAAGGCGGAACCCACAACCACAAATACCTACTTGTCATGGTGGATAAGTTCACCAAATGGATAGAAGCCAAGCCTGTTAAGATGGTTGAATCCGGGCCTGTGATAGACTTCATATCCGGGGTTGTACACCATTACGGCGTCCCCCACAGCATCATCACTGATAATAGCACGAACTTTATGGCCGACGAGGTAAAACTGTGGTGCAAAACTTGGGCATCAAGCTCGATTACGCTTCTGTCTATCACCCACAGACTAACGGTCAGGTCGAATGTGCAAACGATCTTATCATGAGCGGCATTAAACCCAGATTAGTACGATCCCTCAAGAAATCTAACACACACTGGGTAGAGGAGCTCGACTCCGTACTCTGGGGGCTGCGGACCACACCGAATCGCACCACTGGATATACACCATTCTTCATGGTGTACGGCGCTGAGGCAGTTTTGCCTTGCGACATAATTCATGACTCACCTCGAGTGCGCATGTAAGAAGAAAGAGAAGCCGAGCTCGATCAGCAGGACAGTTTGGACGCATTAGAGGAGGAGCGTGACGTGGCAAAAGCCCATTCCGCATTTTATCAACAGCAGGCTCGAAGATACCAAATCCGAGATGTACGGGCCAAAAATTACAACGTTGGCGAATTAGTTCTATGCCTGCCGGACAAGAAAAAGGACAAACTCAAGCCCAAGTGGGAAGGTCCCTTCATCATCGACCAAGTCCTGACTAGTGGTGCGTACCTCCTGCGAAGTGCATCGGATAACCGACTCGAGCCGAACCCATGGAACGCAGCCCGCCTCCGAAGATTCTATGCCTAGCGCTGGATCCTGTGTTCGTCTCCTTACTCCGTCCATTTTTTATATATACCTTCTGTCTTACATTTCCCTCCTTCTCTCTCTCTTTCCCTCTTATAGCCTTTAGAGGCTCACAAAGTGACGTGCTATCCACGCTCAGCAAACCTGGGGGCTTCTTTCAATAGTAGCTTATTTCTACGGGCTTCACGCCCAACACATGTGTCAAACTTCCGCATGTACCTTTTATTCACCACTATATGCATCGATATGACTTATGTTTTGGCCAAGCTGGGTTACCTGGCTCCTGTGCTTACCCCTACGTTCCCGATTGTTCGGCTAGGCGGTAAAGGGAGCACCTCTACGATTGTTACTGCCGGGTCAGCCGGACGTGTACCTTAGACTGGGTGAAGCCGAAAGCTAGCGTTCTTAAGGGAATATTCGGTCGGTGAACTAAAGACGATCTTTTTTATTTTTTCCACGTGCCCCCAGATGTTTTTCCTGCGTTTCTCTTCGCAGCATGGACATGCACTTTAGGGCATGCTTCCCAGGGAAAGGAACCCCTAACGGAACTATTCTCCCTGAAAGATGTTTCTTACTAACCATGTAATATAACATAACTAGTCGGGCACTTGTCTGTTCACACCATAATGACCCCTACGCCTGGTCTCCACGCATTCCCCAGTTCCTATATAACCGCATGGGAATTCGGACACACTCCGGACCGTTAGATGGTATTGAAGAGGAGTACAATCCGGTTAGAAGGCATTATACATTTCAACTAAATTACATAGTCATTTTGACTGATTGTACTCCTCTTCAATACCATCTAACAGGCTGTCTAATTTACAGTCCAACTCTACTTGGCCGTATACTAAGCTCACAGGGATCTCCTTCCCATCGGGCCCTACAGGACCAACCTCGGCCATATGGTTGGGGTCGGCCTGTGAATACCGCGTCTTCGCCATGGCCCTGGCCTCCCTAGCGCCTTGACGACATGCTAATATCTTCCACAACTGGAAGCGCCGCCGTGCTCCCCTCAGCATCTCCGCAAGCTCTCCTAGACCTTCGGGTGTGGAGACGGATGGCCACAGGACCTGGGCGACACCTCGCATCGCCTGCCGAACTGGATCGAGCAATTGCAAGAGCTCGGGAAGAAGGTCACCCGTAGAACCGGGCATCTCCTCTGCAGGACGACCTGTTAACATACCTATGGATATTGCACTGTTAATCAACGGCACCACCGAACTTTCTTTTAAAAGGTTCATTCAAGCACTTACTAAATATGTCGCGCCAAAGCCGCTGATTCTCCTTCACGGAGTCTGACAGCTGGGCACGAACATCTTTTAGCTCGACGCCCAGCCGGGTGTTGGCATCTTGGAGAACGTTCTTGTCCCCATCACCTTTAACAACACCCTCTCACCAGCCTTTAGTTGACGTTCGAGGTGTTGCCATTCCGGATTCAATCCGGCGCCATCTGCAATTTTATTTGTTAGATTCGCACAAAAGCCGTGCTTCGCCACATACTTATCTTTCGAAATGTATATTACCAGAGGGGGTCTCCTTAGGCTCCCCTACCGTGGCTAGTGCGGCCTCCAGTTGTGCTTTGCACTCTTCCAGCTCCTGGGTCAGTAGGGAATTCTTTTCTGTAAGAACCTGCATTTCAAATGATCCTTAAACCAGTTATTCTAATTGTTTTCAGTCTCGGGGGCTACTGCTACATATATATTTACCAAAATTTTCTTACCCGTATGTCTTTTACATATTGCTCCGTGGCTCTGGCTAGACCATTTTGAGCAGCACGGAGGTGCGCATCTCCCGAATTGAAGGCATCTAATGCCTCTTGGCAGAAGCAAGCATCGCGAAGAATTGTCTGGCGACGCCAGTGGTCCATGGCACTTTCCACCTCTGAGTTGGTGGCAGATAACCCGTTCGCATCCTCCGTCGGAGGAACATCTGGCACATGCCGTGCGTTCGCTTCCGCCCCCGGACCAGGCTTTGGAGCCTGGCTGGTGGAGGCGCTATTAGCAGCCTCTCCAGATATAGTCCGGCGAGGTCTTTTTGTCCTGAAAAGGGTACGAGTGTGAAATGTGCCTCGAAGGTATAACAACTGGGATAAAGGGGCGCGCCATACCTTCACGCCGATGCCTCGGTCCGGATTGCACCTCTATTCTGCCCATGGGGCCCTGCGGCCCCTGGTTGGTTTCTCGCCGTAGGTTCGGCCTTCTGCCTCAAAAACCTCCCCTGCAAAGTTCGGTTTCAATCAGGAAATTAAACACGCGTGGACGGAGCCCTGTCCGGGGTACATGGACTTCGGTCTCAGGTACCTGGGTGTTCGGTTTAGCCCTGGGTAATCGGCCGTAATGGCCACCAAGGCGTTGTCCTCGCCCAATTGATGGAACACTCCATCAATCAGCTCCACAGATATGTCCGGATCCTCTTGAGAGGCCGGGTCGAGAGACCGTCCTGGGTCCACGGGTTGTGAAGGCGGGCTGCTTATGTCCTTAACAGCCTGGCACAGTTCCTGCGTTGAAGTCATCAGACTAAGTATTTAACAATGGGAACACTAAACGGATGAGTACGTAAATGCGACCACTTACCCAGCTTGGGGGATTGTACATAGAGAATCAACCCTGTGGGTTGACGCGGAGAAATTCCTCCTCTTCTCCCTTGTACAAAGTGGACAAGATCTTTAATAGAGCGGCAAATGAATCTAGTCCTTTACGGCCATAGCGGGTGGCGTCGTCCTCCCCGTTGAAATCCCACATGGGGTGGCTTCTGTACTGAAGCGGCAGCACCTCCCGCATGATGCATTCGGCCATAACTCCGATCATGGTTAGTCCGGAATGGGCCAACAATCTTATTCGGACCATGAGATAAACGATGTCCCTGTCACTTTCCCTTTGAGGGCTCCGTGGACGCCAGCTTAGGCGCTTCTTTAAAGGAGCACTATCGAACTCTAGGAGGACGATCCGGACAGGATCTGGCAGCGGGACGTCTTCTATATAGAACCATTCCGAGGGCCAGTCTTCGGACGCCTTCTTTGGGGTTCCGGACAGATATCCGGTCCCGGCGACGCGCCATACTTTGGCTCCGCCCACTTGATACATTGACCCTTTCTTGGAACGGGGCATGAGGCAAAATAGCTCCTTCCACAGTCCGAAATGAGCTTCAATACCCAAGAACAGCTCGCAGAGGGCTACAAAGCCTGCGATATGCAATACTGAGGTAGGCGTGAGATGATGTAGCTGGAGGCCGTAGAACTCCAGCAGCCCCTGGAGAAACGGGTGGATGGGAAATCCGAGCCCCCTTATTAAGTAAGGAACAAGGCACACCCGCTCTCCTTTGGATGGATTAGGGGCATTCTGTGCTTGCTCTCCGCCGTTGTAGACGGCAAGACCGGCTCGGACCGGGACCATATAGGCCGGGGGAGAAATCCCTTGGTCTGAAGCGTCACTAGCTCGCTATGCGGAGTAGAACATCTCTCCCAATATCCAGGCTTAGGGCTAGAAGGGCGAGAGGAGGAGTTGCGGCGGCTGGCCATGGTGGAATGGACGTTTGTCGGATGCGCTCTGATGAACACTCGTGGAGGCGAGAAGGTGTGGATTGGATCTAAATCCTCGTCCCCTTAAAAAGGGCAACTCATTTACACGGCTAGGGGTGTCAACGTTAAAACACTCAGACTTTTCATATTCGTTTGACACATGGAAAACGGCCATTATTGGGCGTAGAAGCCAAGGAGCGCAACATCTACCAGAAACTGGACTTTATTCAAACAAGTACATGGAATTTGGAGGAGAACCCGCCTTGCAATGCCAAAGACAATCTGCGCGCCGGACTCATCGTCATTGAAGCCTGGTTCGGGGGCTACTGAGGGAGTCCTGGATTAGGGGGTGTCCGGATGGCCAAACTATACCTTCAACCGGACTCCTGGACTATGAAGATACAAGATTGAAGACTCCGTCTCGTGTCCGGAAGGGACTTTCCTTGGCGTGGAAGGCAAGCTTGGCGATACGGATGTTCATATCTCCTACCATTGTAACCGACTTTATGTAACCCGAACCCTCTCCGGTGTCTATATAAACCGGAGGGTTTTAGTCCGTAGGACAACATACACGTCAACAGTCATACCATAGGCTAGCTTCTAGGGTTTAGCTTCTCTGATCTCGTGGTAGATCAACTCTTGTAATACCCATATCATCAATATTAATCAAGGAGGACGTAGGGTTTTACCTCCATCGAGAGGGCTCGAACCTGGGTAAAACTTCATGTCCCCTGCCTCCTGTTACCATCCGGCCTAGACGCACAGTTCGGGACCCTCTACCCGAGATCCGCCAGTTTTGACACCGACAGGTACGCAGAGGCCTAACTATAGAGGTAGAACGACTCGTATATGTGTTGAGAAGGAGAGACCCATCTATGTCTTGAGGGAGATGGGTCGGCATCCATACATAACTGAAGGACGGGAAATAGGATGGGACGGAGAGAGAGAGAGAGGAGAGAGAGGGAGGGAGAGGGGTAGAGTGCTGGATGGGTGATGGAGTTGCTTCTCGAAGATGGTGGGAGAGGCCTACTAGACAAACTGAGGGTGGAACTACAGTATTATCAATAAGAGTGGAGATGTGTTTCTGTGTGTGGCTGTGCGGGATAGATCTGTCGGGACACATCCATGGATGATGAACGGGAACCATGTGTTTGGTAAGCAAACTTAACTATATCGGTAGATCAATTGTTGTTTGTCGAAGGAAGGGAGAGACATAACTAATGAGGTAGATCGATCGACGCGTTGGAAAAAACGAGTTATAAGGACCTAGCTAGCTATATGTATAGCGGGAGATCAGTCAGTGTACATCCATTTGTTAGAGGCAAATAAGGCCCGGCGAGACAGAGATAATGGAGCTAGGAGGTGGTGCGAGAGGCCCAGCTACTAGCTAGATAGGGGAAGGAGTGTGCGGTTGTGAGATCGATGAAAAGAGGGGCGTGAGTTTACACGTGTGTGGGAACGTATGAGAGACACGAGGCAAGGACACATAAAGGAGGAGATTGAAGGTGTGTGTGTATGTTGTAGGCAGACATCACTTGATAGGTTTATCGATCGGTGTGTGTCGGAAAGGAGTTGTGGAGTCTATGGGAGAACGACCTAAAGAAAAAAAATGAATGTGCGCGATGGATAGAATGCTGAGGGAGGGTTGCGAGGAGGGCGTATGCATGCACGAGAGAAAGTTAGTGGTAGCTACAAAGGTTAGAGGATTGTGTGGGTGTAAGAGACTAACAAAGATCATAATTTGATATGAAAGTGGATTCATATATTTGAATAGGAGATCATAGTGTTTTAAACATATGCATGCATGAATATAGCAGTGATACGCGTGTTGTGGTTTTGCACATGTTATACCATAATGTGATAATGCATGGCGTCTGCAACTCAAAGCTAAATGTCGAACAATCTAAACCATACTATACATCGAACAATCTCACATTTTCTTTGAATTTGTGATAATGTGTGGCATTTGTAGCTTACAACTACATATCGAACAATCTAAAAAATACTATATATCGAACATTCTCACATTTTATTTGAATTTGTGGTAATGTGTGGTGTTCGCAACTCACATCTAAATCCTTGTAGGCGTAGGGGGCGGGGCACCATACATAATGTGATAAACACATTATACAGATGAGACATGGTTTAGTTTGTGAAGATCGAGCTAGAGCTTGAAATGTACTATGATTTGAAATCAACATAAAGTGGATTCAAAAAATCGAGTTCGAGTTCATATATTACACATAGTTCATATGTAACTCGAGACTAATCATGTGGTGTGCTGTGAACATAATACACAAACGATGGTTTAACTTCACAATAATGACGATTGTAGATCTTATTAAAACAGAGAAATGAATTCAAATGCTTTGACTTCACAACAATCATTATTGTAGATCTTATTCGAATAGAGAACCGAATTCAAATTTAGTTCATATTGAAGCGGTAGTATATAAGTTTGGAATGCACTAAAACGTTCATTTGAGTACTAGGTTGCATGCATTATACACGTAGCGAAATATTTTAATTGAACATAACGTGATTTCAAAGTTTTGAATGACATTTGTAGTGCAAATTGATTTGGTACAGTACACGTTAGGCTTGTCCGGAAATTTCAACCCGCGCCTTGTTAGCCCGAAATATTTAAGATATATCTTTGTCTCGTTGTGCTCCGTCAACTCCCTCCATCTCAACCCGTGCCTTGCTATTTGAAAATTACAACGCGCGCGAAAACTCCCACCTCCTATGAAATCCTGACACGCGAAACACCCAAATTGGTGGGGTACTTTCGTAACTTAATCCACATTTCGGACAAGCGCGTCCCTTAGCCATGGTTCCCCACTCCCATCCCATCCGCCCACCCATTCGTACACCGAGGCCGGCAAAACCCATGAAGCCCCACACCCTCCTCCGTCCGCCACCCAGTCAGAGCCTCTTCCCCGACAACGTCTACCACAGCAACACCTCGACGTCCCTCATCCACCGTACCAGATGAGGATCCGTCGTCGATCTGGTCATCCCGTCGGTTCAGCCACCCCATCCTCCACCTCGAAGGAGCTGCCCGATGTTTCCCTCGTCTTTCTCGCCACCTCCATTCCCACACCGCCGTCTTCACCTGCACCACCGGAAGAGCATCATCATCACCATTTCCTCGGATGAAACTGCGGCCTAATCGGCGCTACCAAAGATGTTGAACACTAATCGCCGAATTTTCTTCTTGATTCGATCTCACGGTGCTGCCGGCGCTCGGTCCTGAGCCAACACGGCGCGGCTCCATCCACGGTGGCGTCGCCGGCCACTTCCTCCATGGCGTCGCTCCCTCAGCGGCGACGTCCACATCACTAGGAGTTGCTGGTGCTTTAGCTCTCGCTTGCGCTGCTGCTCTGCTCTTGCTGTCAGTCCCCTGCCTGGTCTGCTCTTGGTCTTGCTCGCGCTGCTGCTCTTGCTCTTACTCTTGCTTGCGATGTTGTTTCGATTTAGCTACAGTTCAGTCGACTGAATCAACTTTTTGGTCA
>NC_057797.1:35966402-35982492 GCF_018294505.1 Triticum aestivum | reverse complement strand
TGGCCGGGGCGGCGGCGGACCGGCGGTGGGGAGTGTTTTCGGGGCGAGCGGGGCGGTGCATCACCGGCCGTGGGCGGCGGGGTCTGCTGTTTGGCCGGTGGTGGCTGGCGGCTCAGGGGGTGGAGGTTGAAGATGAACTGCATGCCCTTGATTTCGTATCCAACGGCTGCAAAATCGACTGACTAGATATGAAAAAGTTAGACGATTGACTTGTAGCCTCACCTCTTGTCCGTTTAGTTTCGACAGTAAAATTTAGTTTCGACAGCAAAATTCAGTTTCGACAGTTAAGTTTAGTTTTGACTGTTAAATTCAGTTTCGACAGTTAAGTTCAGAGATGAGCGGCTGATGTATACATCTAGCACTTTGGGGTTATGTATTTTATGTCATCTATTGGAGATGGTATTAGAATTCCACTCAGGTTAACATTGTCTCTCTTGTCTGGTTCAGCCTCAACGTCATACAATTCACCGGGGCTGCTCCAACGACGAATCCCTCCATCACAGCGGAGCAGTACCTCGGGCTCCATCTCCAGACACAGAAGATTTTCTTCCCCTCCTCCAACAGCCAAGTCAGCCGGAGCATCCTCACCGGCCAACCCAATCACGCTAAGATCGACATGGCTTCGCCAAAGAGGTTGTACACTTCTTTTGATTTGACTTGATCTCACCATGCTTCTTTGCATCCTGTGATCTACCAATTCTTGTGAACCAAACACCTAGATTGGCAGAAATCCTGCGTTTTTAAATTCTCTGTTTTGCACGTGCATTCCTATCCTATTCTTGTCTATTTCCTATCCCTGCATTGTTAGAATCCTCAAATTCAAACAAGCCCTTAAACAATTACTTCTGTTATAGATATGTGTCAAAGAAAACCTTTTGTGGTTTGTCCTTCTCCTGTGGTGCTGTGTTCCACCCCAGCTCAGCTGCTCCAACAACGGAAGGGTTCACCACAGCAGGGATCCGCTCTCCAGACTGTCTTTCGCCGCCTCAGATCTTCTTCCCTGCCGCCGGCAGCCACGAAAACTGCAGTACCATCATCAACTGAGCAGATAACCTTGAGTACTACATGGGTCCGCAAGAGAGGTCGCACTCTTCTGTGTCTGCTTACGTTATGCATCGCTTAATAAGATGACATGCTACTTTATCATCGTGT
This sequence comes from Triticum aestivum, assembly GCF_018294505.1. Lineage (NCBI taxonomy): Eukaryota > Viridiplantae > Streptophyta > Magnoliopsida > Poales > Poaceae > Triticum > Triticum aestivum. The sequence continues at coordinate 35,981,340 of NC_057797.1, read as the reverse complement.
TCACCTATTAGACTTCGACTCAGGTCCAAACTTATTCTGAAACTTGAGTTTTTAAATGGTTGTGGGGTACATATTGGGGCAGCAATCAGTACTATCTGTCCACTATCTGGTTAATCTCGGGTGTCTACTATGAGTTTCATGTTGGGTGCAAACAAACATTAAAGGAGCCATTATCTGTATTTTTTAACTAAAGCTATTATCTATCTGTATTTTTTAACTAAAGCACTCCTTACATAACATCACTGTCGGTGTCAAAACCGGCAAATCTCGGGTAGGGGGTCCCGAACTGTGCGTCTAAGGCCGATGGTAATAGGAGGCAGGGAACACGATGTTTTACCCAGGTTCGGGCCCTCTTGATGGAGGTAAAATCCTACGTCCTGCTTGATTTATTCTTGATGATATGAGTATTACAAGAGTTGATCTACCACGAGATCGCAGAGGCTAAACCCTAGAAGCTAGCCTATGGTATGATTGTATGTTGTCCTACGGACTAAAACCCTCCAGTTTATATAGACACCGGAAAGGGCTAGGGTTACACAAGGTCGGTTGCAAAGGAGGAGATGTACATATCCGTATTGCCTAGCTTGCCTTCCACGCCAAGTAGGGTCCCATCCGGACACGAGACGAAGTCTTCAATCTTGTATCTTCATAGTCTAATAGTCCGGCCAAAGGATATAGTCCGTCTGTTCGGAGACCCCCTAATCCAGGACTCTCACATTAGCCCCTGAACCAGGATTCAATGACGATGAGTTCGGCGCGCAGTATTGTCATCGGCATTGCAAGGTGGGTTCCTCCTTCGAATACACCATGGAAAATTTTGAATACAAGGATCGTGTCCAACCCTGCAAAATAAGTTCCACATACCACCGTAGAGAGAATAATATTTCCACAAATCTAATATGCTGACTTGTTTTGGCAACATGACATTATGCCATGGCCCGGTGATTATTCGAACCGTTTCCTTTAACTAGCGCCGCACATAACGCGAAGCAGTTTTTTGACACGTCTTGTCAAAGGAGAGATCGTGTCCCCCTTATTACGAGATTCTCATCAATACGGGCGTGGGTAACCCAACCGCGCCTAGGAATCCTAGATTTTAGGCAAGTCCCAAACGGCCACGAGGAGGACGCTTCATATTCACCCTCATTATAAAGGGTCAAGGTTTTTACTTTTTCCTTCCATGCTCAATCGAATCCTTCCCCCGCCTCGAGTTCTAACACCCAAAGCATAGGTCAGGTGCTTCGGGCCTTCAATCATGTCCGGATCCAGCATCCAGGGCCGGTGGATGCCCTCCTCCGTCACGGAAGAGGATATCAAGAAGTTGAGGGAGGCAAGATACTTGACCGCCGAAGTCTCGCATTGACTGCCCACTCGAGGGCAGGTCGTCCCGACTCCCGAACCCAACGAAGACGTCGTGTTCATCTCCCACTTCCTCCGAGGACCAGGCCTCACACTGGATCCCTTCGTAAGAGGTTTGATGTTCTATTACGGGCTTGATTTCCATGATCTAGCCCCGGATTCCTTTCTCCACATCTCGGCATTTATTGTCATATGTGAGGCCTTCCTCCGCATTACCCCTCACTTCGGCCTGTGGCTCAAGACCTTTGACGTGAAGCCGAAGACGGTCGAGGGGCCGTATGCAGCGTGCGGAGGTGCATTAATAAGCAAGATTGCTGGAGCTCCGTGGCCAAAAGGTTCCTTTCCAGAGGTGTCCAGATTATGGCAAAGGGAGTGGTTCTACATCACCGCTCCCAGAAGTGCCAAGTGGGTAGCTCCCCCCGCCTTTCGCTCGGGCCCCCCACCACAACGGATGTCATGGATCAGCAGGGGGCTGAGCTGGGGTCCAGGCAAGGACGTGCCCATACTGCACAGCCGCATCCATTATGGTAGTGCAAGTCATGCTGGTTCGTCAAGTCCAGCCTTGCAAACGACGGCCCCTACATTTATGGGAATTCAACCCAGAAGGACCGCGCGCTATTCAGAATTTCCTCGGCCTGACGCACGAGGAGATGTACAAGTCGTTCTTCGGACACCAGATAGAGTATCCCTACACCTCCGAGGACGTGGGCCTGAGAAGCAACCGCACCGCGGCCCAAGTAAGTAACCCTCTAGCCGAACACACTGTCTTTCTTTTATCAGGACATCATTCTAAAGGATCGCTCTTTGACCAGGACTGGATAGCAAAGGCGAAGATGATCCGGTGTTAGGCTCCCCTTCCCGTAGGCTTGGACAATCCGGTGCTGGAAAATATGCTCGAGCCAGCACCTTGCCTGGTGCCCGCAAAGGAAGATGAAGGGGGGAATAAAGAGAGCCAAAGCAGGCCTCCACCGCCAACTATGTGACATTCCTTCACCCCGGGGGAGGAAGAGGACTACCTCTGATTATCCGGAAACCTAGGTTTCCAAACGGGATAAGAAAACTCCACCAGAAGATCCCGTCTCGGAGGGTGCTTTTTCCGCACAAAGTTCATACGGGGATCAGCCCTCTAACGGGTCGTAAGTGATCAAAATTTACTTAATAGTAGAGATATTCTACCTTACTTCCGAGGAAAATAACCAAAGCATTTATCTTGCAGTTCGGATCATAGCCCTTCTCAACAAAACTCGTCTTCAGGGGACCTTCTTTCGGAGATGATGGAGAGCGAAACGCCTCCCCCGGAATCCCCCGCTCAAGAAGCGGGTGACCTTGAAGTATCGTCACGGAGGGCCTCTCCAGATCCGGTGAGGCCAGAAGATAATCCCATAGTCACCCGAAGTCCCCAACATCTGGCTCTTGAAGAGGGCAAACAAAAGAGTCCGGCGCCGTTTGGTATGCGGTCGGACGCACTGAGGGATTGGCTGAAGCGAGCGACCATCTCGGAAGAACACCGTACGTTAATGGGTACAGTGATGGAAAGGATTTTGTCCGCCGAAAGCGGGTTGCATGACACCTTTATGAGTCTACTAACGGGCTTTGAGGTACGTAAAATGATATACCTTTGTGATGGTACCGCATATTTTTAGGTGTGCCCGGTGTAGATAGTAGTCCCTGAGACTCTGGTTGTCAACGAGAACGGTGGCAAATAGAGGATCGTAGTCCTAGGTAATAACCATACCTCCTTTATGTGCAGGTGGTGGAAGCTCCGGTGGCTAGCCGGACTCATGAGTTTGCCGAACAAAAGCGGCAACTTGATGCGGCGGATGCCGACATCGAGCTTGTTAACAAGCGGCTTGACGAGGCACAGGGTAAGTGATATTTTCTGGTGAATGTCACATAGTAAGAGCAGCGTGATGCCAGTATCTTTAATATGTTGTGACTGCAGATGGAGCTGCCACCGTGGAGACCCTTCGGGCGGAACTTGCCCAAGCCAAAGAAGAAGCAAGGAGTAGTAATGTGGCTGCTTTGAAGGCGGCCGAAGAGTTAAGAGCCGAGAAGGCCGCGCATTGCAAGAGCAAAGAGAAAATGGCCAAGATGGCTATAGAGTTAAAAGATACTGCCGACCGTTGTCAGGTCCTTGAAGAAGAAAATGGAACGAAGGCGACGGACCTCGAAAAGGCCACGATGGCGACCAAAGACACCCGCTCTGCCATGAGAGCGAAGAAGGAGGAGCTGCGTGAAGCCAGTGATATTGTGGCTGGGAAGCCCTTTTTGCTGCGGAGGAGGTTCGAAGATCCGCGGTACACCCCTCTAGATCGGCTGTGGAGTTCGGCAGACGCATATCTTGATTTGACGGTGAGTGCTGTTGATGCGGCCGAATACTTCCAAGATCAAACAGATCGTGAAGTGGACAAGCTATTCTGGTCATAGTTTAACGTTCCAGAGCATCCGCTTCCACTAACTTATCAGCTTGCCGAATGGGCCGAACTCAATAGTTTGTCCGGACTTGCCATGAGGTCCGTCGTAGATCATCTGTGGCCGGAAAAACCGAAGCCGAACAACTATTTCAGCTTAGTGCAGCAGTTCCTTGGTGCGGAGCCGCACATCAATGCGATGAAGAGGTCGGCGTGCATAGAAGGCTTGCGAATGGCCTTTGCCCGTGTCAAAGCATACTGGGCGGAAATGGATGCTACCACTATTGCGGCGCATGGTTCGGCCATAGGCCGAGTGGCTGCCGAGCACTATTTTGAAGAAGTTCTTGAGGGTGCTCATTTGATAGAGGCCCAGTGCTCGAAGAATATTATGTTTGAGTGACATGTATTCCCATTGGAAAAACAATGTTTTATTAATTTTATCAAGGCTGTATTTATACTTTTGCCCAAAAGTATTGTGATGCCTCCTGTGCGGCCGTTTTATGTATACATGTGTATAACCTGAAAGATTGCAGTCGTCGGCTTCAGGCCCCATGCATATAATGTGGGGGTGTTCGCAGAAGACGCGTATTCACACTTAATCCAACCTCTTTGTCCTACTAAGGAAGTGAGAGCGCAGCGAACTAGGCAACCGGACTATAATGCTTTAGCACTTTCACTTAGCCATAGCAGTTTGACAGTGGGGCTACTATATAGCCCCTGGTGGCGCCGCACTCACCCGAGTTCGGGGTGCGTACATGCTCGGCCGAGAAACGTCCCTTAGATAAGCCGGAGGAATTCTAGGATTCCGATAGGTCATCGAGTGGTTGACCAGTCTTGCTCTATATCATGACAGTAAGTTTTCGGCTTTCTCCACTGAGGTGCTCGTACGGATGAACCATGGCACAATCGCAGTAGTTCTCCTAGTGCCGCCTTAGCCGATAGAGCGGAACATAAGGCAGCAAAACACAGGAGTCGGGCAAACCCAACATTTGACCTAAGACATGATTCGGAGCTCATGCATATAAGGCCAAACTCGCGACGCCGAACACTCCCTAAGGTATTCGGTCTCTATGGTGTAAACCGAGCCTGAATAGTGCCCTTTGTAAGAAGCCCCTAATGTCCAGGTACGTGCATTGTTCTGACGTGGCCACATGCCAAGACGTCAGCATCCTTCTCAATTGTACTGAGAATCCGAGGGATGTGTATCAACAAGAGACAGTAAAAAAGGTTGACGCAGGGTCTTAATCTAAAAAGAATCCTTGGAACGGGTCCCTGCTGCACGTCTGCGCCTGTGTCCCTGTTGTGCCGTATCCTGGACGGGTGTAGCACGATTGTCATTTGTAAAAGAGAGGAACTTCGGTGAAAAGTTGTCGTGCAAAAAGGTGGGTTTAAAGAAACCATCTATAGTTCAAGATGAGTAAAAATTGCCACTTGTCTGCGTGCGTTGAGCCCCTTGTATTTGTAATAGGGGTGTAGCCATTAAACCTGTATGAATTTCATATAGCTGCATGGGACTCATCCAACCGTGTCCGTGGTCTTGACGACCTATCGAATGCTTTAGTTGGTGAGGCCATTTTAGTGTGCGGCTGCCAAGGCAGTCGCACTCTCTTTGGCGCGCAGGGATCGCTCAATATTTCCATTTACTGTAATGATGCCATGTGGACCGGGCATCTTAAGTGTGAGGGAAGCGTAATGCGGTATTGCATTAAAGTGAGCAAAAGCTTCGCATCCAAGTAGTGCTTGATAGCCACCTTGGAACGGAGCAATGTGGAAGGTTAAATTTTCGCTACGGAAGTTATCGGGGAAGCCGAATATAACCTCTAGTAGCAGGGATCCCGTGCAATGAGCCCCTGGGCCTGGCGTTACTCCTCTAAAGGTAGTATTGTTGTGGCGAATATTCGTTGGGTCTATCCCATTTTGCGGATTGTGTCCTGATATATCAGGTTTAAGCTGCTGCCGCCGTCCATCAGGACTCGTGTGAAGTGGTATCCGTCAATTATTGGATCTAATACCAAGGCAGCCCACCCTGCGTTCTAGATACTTGGTGAGTAATCCTGATGGTCGAAGGTGATCGGTTGAGACGGCCAGTGGTAGAACTCCGCGGTGATAGGCCCTTGGGCATGTTTGACCGGGAGTGTTTTGCTTGCGAGGCTCATCCTCGTCTTCGCTTGGTGTATCCTGCCCCTTATGTTCGGTGTTGAGCTTGTCGGACTACTTGAAGACCCAACATTCTCTGTGGGTATAATTTGCGGGTTTATCAGGGGTGCTATGGATCTGCCATATTTGGTCCAGAATTTTGTTTAAGCTGGACAGTTCATATCTGGCGCCTTTAGAGGGTGGCTTTTGCTGACCTGGCCGAGAGCTTCTGAAGCCGGCTTTTACCGCCGTGGTCTTCAGGTTGTCTTCTTTATTCCGGCGCTTATTATTTTTGCTGCGTCATGATTTCCCGTTTACATCTCTAACTTCGGATGTACTTGCGTCGCTGGTGCTGCATCGGGCTAGCCAGCTGTCCTCGCTCGTGCAAAAGCAGGTCATGAGGCTTGTTAATGCTGCCATTGTTCTCGGCTTTTCTTGGCCGAGGTGCCTGGCAAGCCATTCATCTCGGACGCTGTGCTTAAAGGCTGCCAAGGCCTCAGCATCTGGACAATCGACTATTTTGTTCTTTTTAGTAAGAAACCTGTTCCAAAGCTTTCGGGTTGACTCTCCGGGCTGTTGAGTTATATGACTTAGATCGTCTGCATCCGGTGGTCGGACATATGTCCCTTGAAAATTGCCCGAAAGGCGTTGTAACATCCCAAATTTTCAATTTGGAATGTTATACATTAGATCATCTTGCATATCATATTTTCTTGCATTTTGGTCGATCCTAGAAATTTCACGCAACTCAAGGACCCTCGGAGAGAGTTGGAGATTTCGTTATTTTCATATTTGTGTTTTTCTCAAATTTCGAAAAGAGGATCATTGATTTTTGTCGGAGTTTCATTTGCCTTTTATTTGGATAGGGAAAAATGCGCGTTTTCAAAATTTCCATTTTAGGCCCGGAGAAAAGTTCATTTTGTTCGACTCATTTTTAGGAGTCGGGGGAAATTTACTTTAGAAGTTTTGGAGTTCGTTTAGTTCTCTTTTCTTTTGTTTTTCTGCGCGTGTAGCCGTTTAAAAAAAATCCTGCAGCGCCTGGGCCAAGGCCCAAGCCGCCGGCCAGGCCGGCTCCTCCCCATCGCCCGCACGCAGCCGCGCAGCCGCCCAAGGCCGCCACCGCCCTAGAGTCCTTCTTGGACTCCGTTTCCTCTTTCCTTCTCCTTCTCTTATTTCTTGCCCCCTCCCCCAAGCAAATCCTCCCCCTCACCTATATAAATACTCACCCCCCTCTAAACATCACATCAAGCCTCAAGCCACCGCCGCCCTTGCCCTAGCGCCGCGCCACCCTAGCGGCGCCACCGCCCTGCGTCACCGCCGCCGCCGCCCTTGTGCACCGCCGCCGCCACCCTAGTGCCCCGCCGCCGCCCTTGCTCGCCGCCGCCGGAGCCCCTCGCTGGAACCTCGCCGAGGTAGCAGCGTCGCATCTCTTCTATCCCCTCGGTTCGGTTTTTCTTATAAACCGTTCCGATTCTTTTCTTCTCTTCCGATTCGTTTTCTTTCCGGTTCTTCTCTAAACCGTTCCAGTTTTCTAGATCGCTTTTTCGTTCGGTTTTCTTCCGAAACCCTAGATCGGATTCGTTTTCTTTTCCGATTTAGTTGCCTAGAGACCGTTCGCCGGACCGTTCGTCTTAACGAGCGTGATCACCGGATTTTTCTAGGTTAACGAACATCCGTTCGTTTAACCGTTCTTCTTTTTCTTTTCATCGGATTTATTCCGCGATCGCGATCTCAGATCCGATCTTCGTTCTAGTCTATCTTCTCGCTCGTTTATCGGAATCAGGTGATTCAAGCGCCTGGAGTTTCGTTTCGAAACCGCCGTTCCGAATAATCAACTTAAACTAGTTTTTTATATGTAAAATTTGACCCAGTTTCAACTTGCTAGAACCGAGTTGTTTTCCGCCGTTTGTTTTCGGTTTCTTTGTTCGGTTCTTTCTCTCTTTGCAACCGGAGTTCTTAAGTTGAACTATCTGGTTCGATCTCTTGTTTGAGTTTTACATGTGCATTAGATGAGTACTTATTGTATGCTTGTTGTTTGTCTGCAATAGATTACCCGGATTGCGCCGCCTGTTACTTCGAATCTCTAGGACTCGCGGATCATCAGCAAGGCAAGTAACACTTTGATCATACCTTTTCTACAACCCAGTTTTATTGCATTAGATCCGTCCTCACACATTGCATGATTAGGATCTAATTAAATTGTGGGATGGGAAGTAGATGAGGTAGTACCTATTACCTGTTTATTATGAAACCTTTGGGAGTTACTTCTACGTTTGCTTATTATGCCATGCTATGCTAGTAGACGTGGATTGGGTGAGTGATATCCATGACAGATGTGAGTGTGATAATTTTAAGGGTTTATCTAAGGTGGCAACATAAACACACATATGGGTGGATTGAGGCACCTGATGTCTATCAGGACTTGCCTGTTTTATTTTGGACCGCCACCCAGGCTCAAAGGGATCATAAGATCTTTCATGCTAAATACTTACGTGTGCAGCCACAAGCCAATATGGGCTCTGGCATAGTTGACTAAGTCGTGCCAACTCTTATAGGGTAGACTAGCAGATGTAGGGGAAACTAGGTGTACCGGTCTATCCATCGTAAGGTGCTAGCGCTTCTGAAAGACTGTGTCTCGGTCATCCATTTCTCAAACACCAGGAGTGCGAGAAATCCAACGGAGGCGATCGAGTCTTGTGGGGAAAAGTGCGCAAACCTCTGCAGAGTGTAATAAACTAATCATGATTAGCGGGGTCCCCGGTTATGGACAACTTGAGTATCTAGTACTTGAATATCATGTGAATCTCAACATGTTACTTCTAAATTAATATTGTTGGGTTGTTAATGATTACTTTTAATTGGGATTGAGAATGCTGTCAACCATTCTCAATGTTTAACAACCACCATGATAGTTAAATAAATTTATTCCTTTGCAGTAGGGAAAAACTGGCTTTACGCAAAACTGTAACCATAGAGCTATCCACCAGCCAAATATGCATATAGTATAGCTATTTCATTCCATCATTCTTTATGTGTTACATTGCCAGCATATTCCATGTGCTGACCCATTTCGGGCTGCAACGTTAATGTTGCAGACTTTTCAGACGATGATTAAGGTGCTCTTAGGTCGTGGTTCTATACTCAGTGATGCCGTTGGAGTTGATGGACCCATTTATCTTCCAAGTCTTCCGCTGTTATCGATATTAGATGGCCTTAAGCCATATTATTGTAATAAGTTCTCTTCGGAGACATCGATGTAATAAGTGTGTGATTGCCACTCTGCTATAAATCCTTTGATGTACTGTGTGGTGTCAGCATTACTGATCCAGGGATGACACCGGAGCACAGTAGACTTGATCCATTCGGGTCTGGTCGCTACAGAGATGGTATCAGAGCACACGCTGACTGTAGGACACGACCACTAAGTTAAAGCCGTAGATCACTATTCTCTCCTCCTTTTCTAACTCCTCATCTTTTCTACTCTTTAGGATGAAGGACGCGAAGATTAAGTACGCTCAACCGGATGAAGGCACACATTTTGGATTTCACTTGAAGGAAGTCACCAAGTACCTAAACATTGGATTACCAAGTTTCACGGGAACTTTCAACGCCACTTTGCCTGAAGAGGAGCGCTGGAAGATTCAAGCTCACGTTCCAGGAAGGACATTCGCGCCAATCACAAGGCCCATAGATAGTGTTTTCAATGCACCAACTTGGAGTCTAGGAAGGAGCATGGCAGCCCATATCACCATAGGACGCATTGGAGAAGTTTATCAAGAAGACCTCAAGGACATTATCTACCAGATTTGCGGACGCCGAGATGAACAATGGGAGTTAGTCACCACCAAAAAGGATAGATCCACTGCAGGATTCATCCAGGAGTTAAACCAGCACATTCGACGCCACGAGAACCAGATGTGCAATGATATGATAGAGTTGAAGAATGCGAAGTCAAGGATCATCGAGCTAGAAGGAGAACTGAAGGCTACACGCAAGGACTACATGGACGAGATCGTAGCTCTAGCAAGACACAACTGCGATCTTAAGCAGGAGATTGAAGAACTCAAGAGGGAGTTAGCATCCAGGAAGGAAGACATGTACGTCGCATGTCCGGACAATTACATCATCATCGACGACACCGATTCGGATCCAAGTGAACCCGACTTTTAAGACGAAGCTGGAGAGGACATCATGGAGTCTTCCACCGGTTCAAATTTCTAGATGACCACCAAATATTAGTAGTATCCCCCCCCCCCATGTATACACTATAGTTCGAGCACTTTTGAGATAGTTCTAGATCGATTGTAAGCCCTTGTTTGATTGAATGAAGTGAATTTGTGTGAATTTGCTCATGTGCATTGGGGTAGTGTTTTCTCTTTAGACCTCATTCTATTCTTATATCTCTTCTTTTCTAAACCCTCAGATGCCTCCGAGACGTGACACTGGATTTCCACCGGAGCTCACTCAGTTGATCCAGCAGCAGAATCAATTGATGCAGATGTTAGTCCAGAATCAGCAGAACAACAACAACAACCCACCACCACCACCACCACCTGTTGACCACTTAGCCCATTTCCTTAGGCTAAATCCTCCGGTATTTTCTAGTAGCATCGAGCCAATAGTAGCAGACGATTGGCTCCGCAAGATAGGAAGGGAGTTGACCACTGCAGCATGCACAGATGGTGAGAAAGTGAAGTTTGCCGCACATCAGTTAGAAGGACCCGCGGCAGCATGGTGGGAGAATTTCACAGCCACCTTCCCAGTTGACACTGTCACATGGGATCAGTTTCAGCAAGCTTTCCGCACTACACATGTTTCAGCAGGAGCTATGGCCATGAAGAAGCGTGAGTTTCGCAACTTACGCCAAGGAGGAAGGACAGTTGGCCAGTATGTTGACGACTTCAGCAAGTTAGCACGTTATGCCCCAGATGACGTTGCTACAGATGCAACTAAGCAGGAGAAGTTCCTGGAAGGATTGAATGATGAGTTAAGCATGCAGTTGATGGTACCAAGTTTCAACAACTACCAAGAGTTGCTAGATCGTGCCATCATGATTGAAGGGAAGCAACAGTAGATTGAGAACCACAAGAGGAAGTATGGACAGGTGAAGTATAACTCTGGAGCCCAGCAGAAGCCCCGTTTTACCCCTAAATCGGGATTTCAGTTTCAGCATACCCATGGAGGAGGTAGTTCGCACAACCACAATGGCCACAAGAATGGTAATGGGAATGGAGGAAGCAACGGCCAGAACCGTACCACCCCATCAACCCCATCCAAGAGAGACCTGAGCCAAGTCACCCGTTTCAAGTGTTCCAAGACCGGACATTATGCCAATGAATGTCCTGAAGGCCAGAATGGAAATGGCAATGGAAGCTCAGGGAAGAAGCCGAACCCTTTCAATAGGGGACAGGTGAACCACGTTAGCGTGGAGGAGGTTGAAGATCAGCCTGATGCAGTAATCAGTAAGTTTTTGGTTAAGTCATTTACCGCACTCGTTCTTTTCGATACTGGTGCATCACATTCATATATATCAAGGGGATTTGTGGAAAAATATAGCCTGCCCACTAGGATTCTTCAAACACCTATGCTAGTAAGCTCGCCAGGAGCAGAATACATGGCCAGTCACGGATGCTTTCAAGTGCCATTAAGCATAGGAAGGCATGTTTTCCCAACAGATTTAATTATTCTGGAATCCCAAGGACTGGATGTAATCCTCGGTATGGATTGGTTGTCGACGTATGGAGGAAACATCGATTGTGCTAGTAAGACAATTTTGCTTACAACACTAGAAGGAAGAAGGATCAAGTATGTATCCCGGCATGTGCCAAATAGGACACAAGTGAATTGCCTGACAGGAGTCGTGCAGGAGGAAGTACCAGTGGTAAAGGATTTTCCTGATGTATTTCCCGAAGAATTGCCAGGCATGCCACCAGATAGAGACATTGAGTTTTTGATTGAGTTATTGCCAGGTACAGGCCCAATATCAAAGAGACCGTACCGGATGCCTGCAAAGGATTTGGTACAAATTAAGAATCAGATTAAGGAGTTATTGGAGAAAGGTTACATAAGCCCAAGTTCTTCGCCTTGGGGATCACCCGTACTTCTAGTGGAGAAGAAGGATGGATCATTACGGATGGTTGTTGATTACCGTGGATTGAATGAAGTAACCATCAAGAACAAGTACCCACTGCCAATGATTAATGATCTGTTTGATCATTTGCAAGGAGCTAAAGTGTTTTCCAAGATTGATTTGCGATCAGGGTACCACCAATTGAAGATTCGAGAACCGGATATTCCCAAGACAACATTCACCACAAGATATGGACTGTATGAGTATACCGTTATGTCATTTGGATTGACTAACGCACCTGCCTATTTTATGAACCTGATGAACAAAGTGTTTATGGAGTTTTTGGATAAGTTCGTCGTAGTGTTCATTGATGATATCCTGGTTTATTCGAAGAATGAAGAGGAGCATAAGGAACATTTGCATTTGGTTTTGGAGAAACTAAGGGAACATCAGTTAAATGCCAAATTTAGCAAATGTGAGTTTTGGTTGAAGGAAGTAGGATTTCTTGGACATGTTATATCCGGAGAAGGGATAGCAGTTGACCCCACCAAGGTTGAGACCGTAACCGAATGGGAGGCACCAACGATAGTTGGAGAGATCCGGAGTTTTCTTGGACTCGCAGGATACTACCGAAGATTCATTGATAAATTTTCAAAGATTGCGAAGCCTATGACGGAGTTGTTGAAGAAGGATACTAAGTTCAAATGGACCGAGGAGTGTGAGGCTAGTTTCTAGGAGTTGAAGGAACGATTGGTTACCTCACCAGTGTTGATTTTGTCAGATCAGACCAAGGATTATGAGGTGTATTGCGACGCTTCACGTCGAGGACTTGGAGCAGTGCATATGCAGGAAGGAAGAGTTGTTTCGTATGCTTCACGACAACTGAAGCCTCATGAGTTGAATTATGCCACACATGATTTAGAGTTAGCAGCCGTAGTGCATGCATTGAAGACATGGAGACATTTCCTCATTGGAAATCATTGTGAAGTGTACACGGATCACAAGAGTTTGAAGTACATTTTCACTCAGAAGGAGTTGAACCTCAGACAAAGGAGATGGTTGGAGCTCATCAAGGATTATGATATGAGATTGCATTACCATCCCGGAAAAGCTAATGTTGTAGCTGACGCATTGAGCCGTAAGAGCCATGTGAATATGGTAATGACAGGAGGAATACCCAAGGAGTTAGCAAAAAACCTTCATGAACTAAGTTTAGAACTAGTTCCAAAAGGCTATGTAGCAGCATTGGAGATTCAGTCAACATTGATGGATAAAATCAGAGAAGCTCAGAAATCTGACAAGGAGATTGCTTCCATAAAGGAGAAACTGAGCAAAGGAAAAGCAAAAGGGATTTCGTAAGGATGAGCACGATACCCTATGGTTTGAGGACCGTGTTTATGTGCCAAATGACCCGGAGATCAGGAAGTTGATTCTACAAGAGGCACATGATTCACCATATTCGATTCACCCAGGAAATACCAAGATGTATTTGGATTTAAAGGAAACATTCTGGTGGACCGGAATGAAGAAGGATATTGCAGCATATGTAGCAGTTTGTGACGTATGTCATAGAGTAAAGGCAGAACATCAGAAGCCAGCCGGATTGTTGCAACCATTGCCGATACCCGAATGGAAGTGGGATAAGATAGGCATGGATTTTATCACAGGACTACCCAGGACGAAAGCAGGATATGACTCGATATGGGTAGTAGTTGATCGTTTGACGAAGGTAGCATATTTCATTCCAGCTAAGACCACTTACACCAGTGCTAAGTTGGCAAAGATATACATGACTAGGATCATTTGTTTGCATGGAGTTCCAAGGAGTATTGTATCAGACAGAGGAACCCAATTTACCTCAAAGTTTTGGAATCAGTTGCATGAAACTTTGGGAACTAGGCTAGAGTTCAGCACCGCTTTTCATCCGCAGACAGATGGATAGACCGAGAGGGTCAATCAGATTTTGGAAGATATGCTGAGAGCTTGTGCACTAGATTATGGATCTAGTTGGGATGATAACTTGCCGTATGCGGAGTTTTCTTATAACAACAGTTACCAAACCAGTTTGAAGATGGCACCTTTCGAAGCTTTATACGGAAGGAGGTGAAGGACACCGTTGTCATGGGACAAAGTTGAAGGTACCGTTAAGAGATACAGTGCCGCTAGAAGCGATTCACTTGAAGGACGACTTCACGTATGAAGAGAAACCAGTCAAGATTCTCGATTATGCCAGCAGAGTTACCCGCAGCAAGGTTATCAAGTTTTGCAAAGTTCAGTGGAACCACCACTCAGAGGATGAAGCCACCTTGGAGAGAGAAGAAGATTTGCTCAAGGACCACCCTCACCTATTTTCTAGCCAACCCGAATCTCGAGGGCGAGATTCATCTTAAGGGGGTTAGGTTTGTAACATCCCAAATTTTCAATTTGGAATGTTATACATTAGATCATCTTGCATATCATATTTTCTTGCATTTTGGTCGATCCTACAAATTTCACGCAACTCAAGGACCCTCGGAGAGAGTTGGAGATTTCGTTATTTTCATATTTGTGTTTTTCTCAAATTTCGAAAAGAGCATCATTGGTTTTTGTCGGAGTTTCATTTGCCTTTTATTTGGATAGGGAAAATGAGCGTTTTCAAAATTTGCATTTTAGGCCCGGAGAAAAGTTCATTTTGTTCGACTCATTTTTAGGAGTCGGGGAAAATTTACTTTAGAAGTTTTGGAGTTCGTTTAGTTCTCTTTTCTTTTGTTTTTCTACGCGCGTAACCGTTTAAAAAAATCCCGCAGCGCCTGGGCCAAGGCCCAAGCCGCCGGCCAGGCCGGCTCCTCCCCATCGCGCGCGCGCAGCCGCGCAGGCGCCCAAGGCCGCCGCCGCCCTAGAGTCCTTCTTGGACTCCGTTTCCTCTTTCCTTCTCCTTCTCTTATTTCTTGCCCCCTCCCCCAAGCAAACCCTCCCCCTCACC
>NC_057797.1:35849200-35965937 GCF_018294505.1 Triticum aestivum | reverse complement strand
CCGCCGCCGCCCTTGCTCGCCGCCGCCGGAGCCCCTCGCCGGAACCTCGCCGAGGTAGCCGCGCCGCATCTCTTCTATCCCCTCGGTTCGGCTTTTCTTATAAACCGTTCCGATTCTTTTCTTCTCGTCTGATTCGTTTTCTTTCCGGTTCTTCTCTAAACCGTTCCGGTTTTCTAGATCAGTTTTTCGTTCGGTTTTCTTCCGAAACCCTAGATCAGATTCGTTTTCTTTTCTGATTTAGTTGCCTAGAGACCGTTTGCCGGACTGTTCGTCTTAACGAGCGTGATCACCGGATTATTCTAGGTTAACGAACGTCCGTTCGTTTAACCGTTCTTCTTTTTCTTTTTGTCGGATTTATTCCGCGATCGCGATCTCAGATCCGATCTTCGTTCTAGTCTATCTTCTCGCTCGTTTATCGGAATCAGGTAATTCAAGCGCCTGGAGTTTCGTTTCGAAACCGCCGTTCCGACTAATCAACTTAAACAAGTTTTTGCTATGGTAAAATTTGACCTAGTTTCAACTTGCTAGAACCGAGTTGTTTTCCGCCGTTTGTTTTCGGTTTCTTTGTTCGGTTCTTTCTCTCTTTGCAACCGGAGTTCTTAAGTTGAACTATCTGGTTCGATCTCTTGTTCGAGTTTTACCTATGCATTAGATGAGTACTTTTGTATGCTTGTTGTTTGTCTGCGATAGATTACCCGGATTGCGCCGCCTGTTACTTCGAATCTCTAGGACTCGCGGATCATCAGCAAGGCAAGTAACACTTTGATCATACCTTTTCTACAACCCAGTTTTATTGCATTAGATCCATCCTCACACATTGCATGATTAGGATCTAATTAAATTGTGGGATGGGAAGTAGATGAGGTAGTACCTATTACCTGTTTATTATGAAACCTTTGGGAGTTACTTCTACGTTTGCTTATTATGCCATGCTATGCTAGTAGACGTGGATTGGGTGAGTGATATCCATGACAGATGTGAGTGTGATAATTTTAAGGGTTTATCTAATGTGGCAACTTAAACACACATCTGGGTGGATTGAGGCACGTGATGTCTATCTGGACTTGCCTGTTTTATTTTGGACCGCCACCCAGGCTCAAAGGGATCATAAGATCTTTCATGCTAAATACTTACGTGTGCAGCCACAAGCCAATATGGGCTCTGGCATAGTTGACTAAGTCGTGCGAACTCTTACAGGGTAGACTAGCAGATGTAGGGGAAAGTAGGTGTACCGGTCTATCCATCGTAAGGTGCTAGCGCTTCTGAAAGACTATGTCTCGGTCATCCATTTCTCAAACACCAGTAGTGCGAGAAATCCAACGGAGGCGATCGAGTCTTGTGGGGAAAAGTGCGCAAACCTCTGCAGACTGTAATAAACTAATCATGATTAGCGGTGTCCCCGGTTATGGACAACTTGAGTATCTAGTACTTGAATATCATGTGAATCTCAACATGTTACTTCTAAATTAATATTGTTGGGTTATTAATGATTACTTTTAATTGGGATTGAGAATGCTGTCAACCATTCTCAATGTTTAACAACCACCATGATAGTTAGTAAATTTATTCCTTTGCAGTAGGGAGAAACTGGCTTTACGCAAAACTGTAACCATAGAGCTTTCCACCAGCCAAATATGCATATAGTATAGCTGTTTCATTCCATCATTCTCTATGTGTTACATTGCCAGCATATTCCATGTGCTGACCCGTTTCGGGCTGCAACATTAATGTTGCAGACTTTTCAGATGACGATTAAGGTGCTTTTAGGTCGTGGTTCTATATTCAGTGATGCCGTTGGAGTTGATGGACCCTTTTATCTTCCAAGTCTTCCACTGTTATCGATATTAGATGGCCTTAAGCCATATTGTTGTAATAAGTTCTCTTCGGAGACATCGATGTAATAAGTGTGTGATTGCCACTCTGCTATAAATCCTTCGATGTACTGTGTGGTGTCAGCATTACTGATCCAGGGATGACACCGGAGCACAGTAGACTTGATCCATTCGGGTCTGGTCGCTACAGAGATGGTACTTCGAGCTCTTCCCAGCTTCCAATGGAGCTTTCGGGGAGGCTTTTAAGCCAGTGCCGAGCTGGCCCTTTGAGCTTGAGGCGTAAGTACTTGATCGCGTGGAGATCATCCCCTCGAGCCATATGGATATGGAGGATATAGTCCTCAATCCAGACCCCAGGGTTGGTTGTTCCGTCGTATGCCTCTATGTTTACGGGTTTGAATCTCTCTGGAAATTCATGGTCCAGCACCTCATCGGTGAAACATAGGGGGTGTGCGGCACCCCTGTATCTGGGTGTATCGTGGTGTTCGGATGTTTGTTGTATTGCATCGTATGCTGGAGCGCGCTTGCGTGGTCCATAAATGGATCTCGTTGCGCCGTCCTTTTGATGCGAGTCCTCGCGTGGGTCGTGCATTGCCTTATGTGTGGCGTTGTTCGCCGCTTTATGTTGACCGTGAGGTCGTCTATCCGGCCGGATGGCCATTTTAATTTTTGGTTGCAGGGGATCTAAGGCCTCCTCATCGAATTCAGGTAGCAACTTCCGCTTCAGGTAGCTCTTGGTGTGGCGATTACTGTCGTACTTCGCTGCTGTGTTGAGTACTTCATTCCATTTTATTTTGAGTGTGTCTTGTGCATCCTTGAGCCTTTGCTTCTATTTTTTCAGACTCCTCGCCGTGGCAACAAGCCTTTGGTGGGCATTACGTTGCTCCTGGCGCATGTCTGGTGTGATGTCGTCCGGACTGTTATCTTCGACGGGGTTGGGTTGTTCGGCTTGATTTTCCGTGTTACCGTGGTCGGGCAATTGTTCACCCTACTCTAATGCAGGGTCTATGTGATCGTTATTTCTGCCGGGGCAGGATTTGGGGCGACATTTACGCCGCCGCTTTGACTGCTGCTCGAGGGAACCACTCGTCGCTGCGTCCTTCCGTTCCTTGTCATTATTTTCTTTGGGTGTGTCCACCATGTATACGTCATGTGATGAAGTGGGCGTCCAGTGCCCTATGAGCAGTGGTTCCTCTTTGACTCCTGCATCGTCGTCCATACCGTCGAAGTCTTCGGAGTCGAAGTCGAGCGTGTCGGTTAGGTCATCGACAGTGGCTACTAAGTGGGTGGTGGGTGGGCGGCGAATTTCTTCGTCATCCGCATCCTAATCCTGCCGGACATAGTTCGGCCAGGATTCTCCTGACAAGGAGAGAGACCTTAATGAGTTCAGTATGTCGCCGAAGGGCGAGTGCTGGAAAATATCCGCGGAGGTAAACTCCATGATCGGCGCCCAATCGGATTCGATAGGCACGGGCGCAGGCGGTTCAGAGTCCGTGGCCGGAGAAGGATCCGGTAGTTTGGCGACACGGCTCTCATGAAGGGTAAGGTCGATATTTGGCTCGATCACCCCTGAGGGTACGGCCTCCATGACGTGGTCCATCCACCCGTCCATGGATAGCGCGACTAGCTCCGAATTGAGGCTCGGGGCGGCTGCCGGTGCGATCTCCTGAATACGGTCCGATGATAGAGCTAAATCATACTCATCATGACTGCGCGGCACACAAGCTAGGGGCTCGAATCCGTCGAAGATCCAGTCTCCACGGATGTCGGACGTGTAGTTTAAGCTTACAAACCTGACCTGGTGGCCAGGGGCGTAACTTTCGATCTGCTCCAGATGGCCATGCGAGTTGGCCCGCAGTGCGAAGCCGCCGAACACAAAGATCTGTCCGGGGAGAAAAGTCTCACCCTAGACTGCATCGCTATCGATGATCGTAGGAGTCATCAAGCCTAACGGCGACGACACAGAGGAACTCTCAATGAAAGCACCAATGTCGGTGTCAAAACCGGCGGATCTCAGGTAGGGGGTCCCGAACTGTGCGTCTAAGGCCGATGGTAACAGGAGGCAGGGGACACGATGTTTTACCCAGGTTCGGGCCCTCTTGATGGAGGTAAAACCCTACGTCCTGCTTGATTTATTCTTAATGATATGAGTATTACAAGAGTTGATCGACCACGAGATCGGAGAGGCTAAACCCTAGAAGCTAGCCTATGGTATGATTGTATGTTGTCCTACGGTCTAAAACCCTCCAGTTTATTTAGACACCGGAAAGGGCTAGGGTTACACAAGGTCGGTTACAAAGGAGGAGATGTACATATCTGTATTGCCTAGCTTGCCTTCCACGCCAAGTAGAATCCCATCCGGACATGAGACGAAGTCTTCAATCTTGTATCTTCATAGTCTAACAGTCCGGCCAAAGGATATAGTCCGGCTGTCCGGAGACCCCCTAATCCAGGACTCCCACAATCACTATCTTTTATTCCTATGCATGTCAGTTATTGTACACAATGGAACTGAACATGGAGAGAAAAAGAGACGAGCCTTGCGTGGCAATAACATTTCATGCAGACATCGCTCCATGGTGGGAGCAAAGGCAGCCCCCCTCCACCCATTTCGGATCGTAATCAAGAGGAAGATAACTGTTCTGAGGGGGATTCAGAAGTAGAAGACCACACCTATTTACCCCATGAGGTCTTCGCTCTAACTTGGCATGCTGATGTTGGTAATATCATGCATATGGTGCCTTGCATTGCTTACTGTATACATAAAAGATGTCATCTGCTTAGTTTAGACATGCTTTGTGTCAATGCCATCTGTTTAGTTTCTTGATCGTATATAGGAATCATGCAATGCCATCTTGTTTATCTAGGCATCATATATGTGAATTTTGCAATGCCACCCTTGTTAGCCAGTCATCTTATATGTGAATTATATCATGACATCATTTTTTATTACGTGTTAAATTTGTCAACAATTTGAGTACATCCAATTACTCTTCCTGTGCATTAGCCATTCGGCATGGTCATGGAAAAATATGGTGTGGAAACAAGGTCTTCAGAGAAGACAATGCTATCCAACGAAGCGCATGTCTTGCTAGTTACAAATAGCTCCTCAGAGGAGGATTCAGAGAAAAATGACCGGTCCTATCCCCCCCCCCTCTTGAGGTGCATGCTCTAACTTGGCAGGGTTATGTTGCTCATATCGTGTGTATGGTATCTTGCATTGCTATGTCATTTGGTTAGTTTAGACATGATTTGTGGGAATGCCACCTGTTTAGTGTCTAGTTACCATATGTGTGAATTATGCCATGCCATATTTTTGCAAGACATTATATATGTGAATTATGCAATGCTATCTTGTTGCAAGGCATTATATATGTGAATTATGCAATGCCATGTTGTTTAGCCAAGCGTCATATGTGTGAATTATATCATGCCATCCTTTTTTTGTATTTCTCATTGCTTTTGTTGACAATGTTTGTATATTCAACTGCTCTTCCTGTGCATCAGCCATTTGAATTGGTGATGGAGAAATCTGGAGTGAAAACAAGGTCTTTAGAGCAGAGAATGCTACCTGGTGAAGTAGATATGTTGCTGGTTATAGATAGCTCTTCACGGGAGGATTCAGAGGCAGATGACCAGTCCTATTATCCCCCTGAGGTGTATGCTCAAACTTGGCGGGGCTATATTACTCATATCATGCATATGTTGTATTGCAATGCTTAGTTTTTACATCATATACACGATATTCAATGCCATCTCCTTAGTTGACACATCATATATGCCATTTCCCTCTGCTCACTCCTTAGTATATAAATCATATATTTGAATTATATCATGCAATGATGTTTACATAGACAGCATGTATCTGAATTATGGCATGCCAACCCATTTTCTAAAGACATAATATAGTTATATCATCTCATCCTGTTCACATAGTCATCATATTTTGAATTATGTCATTCTATCCATGAATTATATCATGCCATCATGTTTCCATCGACGGCATGTTTGTGATTTATGGCATGCCAACCACTTTAATAGACACATCGTATAGTTATATCATGTCATCCTATTTACATGGTCATCATATTTTGAAGTATGTCATTCTATCCTGTTTAGTTAGCCATCATACATGCGAAATTGTGTGATGCTATCCTGTTTAATTAGCCATCATATATTTGAAATTATGTCTTGCTATTCTGTTTGGTTAGACAACATAAATATGAATTATTTCATGCCCTGTTTTCTTCCCTAGTATCCATTGCACCTGTCTATCTTACAATGTCTGTACATTCAATTACTTTTCTTCTTTATCAGCCATTTCAATTGGATGGGGTGATGGCAGTATCTGTGGGAGTAAAAAACACGGTCTTTAGAAAAGATCGTGCTACCTGTTGATGGCGATAGAACCACATTTGTACTTGCCCAAGAACCAGCCCCACCACACATAACCCAGACTCACGCAGATTGTACCCCTACCTAGTTCGAAAGAGAACGAGCTACACCCCTTCTAACCCCAACCCCAGGAGATAGTAACCCAGTTCCCATTGACACAGCACCGTCTCCACCACAGAGCACCCAAACATGAGTAGTTAGTAAGGCAACTGTAGTGCCCAAAGCACGAGGACCACAACTCCGAACCCCAAGTCAACGCTTAAAGTAGAAGAAGAATTGTTCTCAGGTCAGGTTCCCTAGCTATGGTTCATACTACTTTGCTCTTGCATCACTGTATCTACTCATACCAACTAATTTCAAATTTGAAGGATGCAATTGAAACTCCAATGGCGCAACAGGTATGTTTTAAACCTGTTTCTTTAACGTGTTTGCTGTTGTAACTTGCTCTATGTTGATTTCAGTTTCAATTGAATAAACAGTTATGTTCTCACGCAATGCACATTACAAGTGTTGTTATTGCTGTGTAGTTTCCCACACTTATATTCTTTCTATGCTACTTTGTCTTAAATAGATATGATTCGAACTATATCTATCTTGATTTGGCAACATAAACTAGAATGATATAGACCATACAGTGATCATATTACATAGATATATGTTTGTTTCATGATGTTATCCTGTCCACCTTACTACTGAACTGGTTTACCAAAATGAGTTTCATATACTTCATTGTAAACCTGTGATGTGTTTGTGTGTTTCTCCTTTAGAACGCGGATAAAATATTGGAGAAGAGTACCCCCGTTATGCAATGGTAAAGGAATTAATGCAAATCAGGTTCAAGATAGTGAGACATCCCCGTGGTTCTCCAAGAAAGTTGATAAAAACTATATTGAAGACACTGAGACAACCCCAAAGTCCTGTCTTGATGTAGTGTTCGAGTTACTGGCTACTACTGCTGGCACCAGCTCTTCGAACTCGCTGCCTGAATCAGTTCGGCTTCTTGAGTCTCAACTTCAAGTTAAAAGACATCGATCAGATGTTATGCGACAGGAAGCCGAAGGACTGAGGAAGTCCCTGCAGAATTCAGATTTACTTTCTGGTGCAATAGCAAGTGCTGGAGGATTTAAGCACCAAACAAGAGAAAGTTAATAAGCTTGCTAAGCATCTTGCCAGCATTATGGGTGCCCATGATATTGTTTCTTGAGCTCTTCTGAAGTGGTTTCAGTTCTGGACTTGTTTTTTTGCGGCGTTTATATGCTGCTTTGTTCCCTATATTTGCACTTGTGGTGAACTTTGATGCCCAGTGGATGTAATATGTGTAATAGCCATGATAGCCTAGCGTAAGTTGCTTGCTTATTTATTTCCGTTGTCTTGTTTATTTGTTTTCTTGTAGTCAGTGCAGTTCTTTTCCGCGGTTTGCTAGTGGCTGCAATAACCTATTTTTTAAAAACTAGGCCACATTAACAATGGGCTACATATTTACTGTAGTTAACATGGGCCTCCTACGGGCCGTAGGAACAATGGGCCTTCTACAGGGCGTATACACAATAGGCCTTCTACGAGCCGTATCATCAATGGGCCTTCTATGGGCCGTATGATCGGTTGGCCAAACATGGGCCAATAACAGACCACATTATGGTCGTAAATGGGCTAGAGTTGAAGTCATTTGTTCATGGGCCGACCATAACGGGCCGTCGTTAATAGGCTGTATTTAATGACGCTATGAAAATGGCCCAACGTATTAACGGGCCACAAACAGACCAACTATAACCACGGGCTGTATTTGGCCCACAAGCAGAAAATGACAGTAACGGGCCGAAAGTAAACGAATGCCGGAAATGAGCCCAAGAATAAATGGGCCCTGAGAAGGCCGAAAGACAACATGGACTGGAAATGGCCCAACGGAATAATGGGTCGTTAATGGGTATAAAGTGATACACTGTTCATTACAGGCCAGTTTTACCATGGACCATTAATGGGCCGAGGGTTACTAAGGGCCTCATATGGGCCAAAAGACATCATGGGCCATACATGGGCCGGAAGTTAAAACGGGCCGGAATTATATTGGACAGCCCATATGATGCTACTGGGCCTAATTCGGATAGGCCGTAAACGGGCCCTGGGTTAGCGGGATGTAAATGGGCTATATGCGAATAGGCCATTAACGGGCTTGCCGTGGGCCGGCCCTCAACCTTTTGACCAAGTCAAGCGGACCGGCCTTTTCACAGGAATCGGCCTCTGTTGGGCCGTGCCACATGTCGAGTATCATAGGCGCTTTGGGTCCAATAAGTGAATGACATCTGTCCCAACGGTGAGCCGACAGGTGTTTCCTCCAGCCAATGATGATTTTACACATGGAAAATCCCATTGGTCTGGGTTGTTAACGGGTTATCGATGTTCTGTTATGGTGGATGCCACGTGTCGGTCACCCTTGACGAAAGCACTTCTGTGATGCGCGATTTACCGTCATGGAAGTGGACACTTCCGTGATGATAATTTTGGTAATGTCATGGAACACTTCTACGACAGCTCAGGTATGACTATCTTGATTCTGTCATAAATTTGTCATGGATGTACATGCATGACAGAAAACGTGACCTACCGTGACAAACACGTATCATCACGAAAGTGTATTTTTTTAGTGTTACTTCATGACTATGCTTTTGCTATTATTGTTTTCGCTAAAATCACTACTACTGCACTTTGTTACTGCTTTGCAAACTTGTTACTATTACTGTTGCTGTTAGTATCACTATTACTATCATATTGCTATACTACTCCCTCCGTTCCTAAATATTTGTCTTTTTAGAGATTTCAAATAGACTACCACATACGGATGTATATGGACATATTTTAGAGTGTAGGTAAACTCATTTTAATCTGTATGTAGTCAGTTGTTGAAATCTCTAGAAAGACAAATATTTAGGAACAGAGGGAGTACTAATAAATCGTTGTAAGAAAGTTATCTTTCCAGGAATTGGCAACTCAACTACTAAAGCTTACAAATATTCTTTGAATCCCCTACTAATCAATAAATTTGGGAATACTTCCCTCGAAGAATATCACGATCCCCTATACTTGTGAGTCATCACTTAGTATGTTGCTTTTTTCACAACCACATATGTCCCCCTTTTTATATTTATTGTGCACTCCATGCTTTTGTAACAAAAAGTTGTTTATCTCTATCTCCACTGCTTAAAAAGAACCTAAGGATCCATTTTCACTCAGTTTTCTCCCCAACCATCCCTCCTCCAACCTTCCACCCTCCATCGATTTTTTCCTCTTTTTCATGTTTCATCCAACCAATCTTTGGTAACCCAATAAACTAGATCAATCCAATCATTTGGTAACCCAATAAAGTAGATTAATCATGGGCACATACTTATTTACCAATTTAAGAAAGGGCTGAAAAATCTCCACTACTTGAAAAGAAT
Source organism: Triticum aestivum (assembly GCF_018294505.1). Classification (NCBI taxonomy): domain Eukaryota; kingdom Viridiplantae; phylum Streptophyta; class Magnoliopsida; order Poales; family Poaceae; genus Triticum; species Triticum aestivum. The sequence continues at coordinate 35,956,276 of NC_057797.1, read as the reverse complement.
CTAAGGTTATATCTTTCACTTAATTTTCTCCTCACCATCCCTTTGTCCAACCTTACACCCTCCACCTATCTATTTTCATGGTTTTCGCTCCCTTGTGGTTTTCATCAAACCAATCTTTGGTAACTGTAACATCCCAAAATTCCAATTTGGAATGTTATACATTAGATCATCATGCATATCATATTTTATTTGCTTTTGGGTTTTGATCCTAGAAAATTCTAAGCAACTCAAGGACCCACGGAGAGAGTTGGGGATTTCGTTATTCTCACATTTGAGTTTTCTCAAATTTTGAGCATAGGATCATTTGATTTTATTTATTTTATCATCAATTATTTCTATTACAAAAATATGCGAGAGGGACTAAAATGACTTTCCCAAAATATAGAAATATTGAAGGTCTAATAAAAAATTTCGGAGTTTTTTTGATATTTTTATTTGAATTTAGGAAAAATGCGCATTTTTCAAAATTGCATTTAGGTCCCAAATAAATGTTCACTTTGTCGGGCTTGATTCTAGAAGCCCGGTAAAATTTATTTCAGGATTTTTGGAGTCCGTTTAGTATTTCTTTTTATTTTTCTTCCGAGCATAAAAAAAAGGAACCGTCTTTGGGCCGTACTCGGCCAGGACTCCGCCTGGCCGAGGCCTTTATAAGGCGCCGCCCCGGGGCCCGAGAGCCCAGCCGCCCCAGCCCCATAACCCTAGCGCCCCAGCCCAGCTGCCGCCGCCGCCCCGCCGGAGCCGCGCGCCGCCCGAGGTTCGCCGCCGCCTCGTTTTCCGTGCCATTTAAAAAAAATCCGTTCGTCGTTTTCCTTTTTCGTCGGATTAAATCCGCGATTTTTCTGATCGCGATTCCTGATCTGATTTTCATTTCAGTTTATCTTTTCGCTCGTTTATCGGAATCAGGCGATTCAAGCGCCTCGAGTTTCGTCTCGAAACCCTCTATTCGAATAATCAACTCAAACAAGTTTTTGCTACTGTAAAATTTGAATTAGATTCAGATTACTAGAACAAAGTTGTTTTCTTTCGCCGTTTGACTTTCTTTGCTTCGTTCGATTGATTTCTTTTTCCAACCGGAGTTCTTAAGTTGAACCTTCTGGTTAAATCTCTTATTTGAGTTTTACCTGTGCATTAGATGAGTACTTATTGTATGCTTGTTTGTTTGTCTGCGATAGAGTACCCGGAGTGTGCCGCCTGTTTCTTCGAATCGCTAGGTTTCGCGGATCATCAGCAAGGCAAGTAACACTTTGATCATACCTTTTATACAACCCAGTTTTTCTTGCATTAGATCAATCCTCACACATTGCATGATTAGGATCTAATTAAACTGTGGGATGGGAAGTAGATGAGGTAGTACCTATTACCTGTTTATTGTCAAACCTTTGGGAGTTACTTCTGCGTTTGCTTATTATGCCATGCTATGCTAGTAGACGTGGATTAGGTGAGTGATGTCCATGACAGATGTGAGATTGATAATTAAGGGTTTATCTAAGGTGGCAACTTAAACACACATCTGGGTGGACTGAGGCACCTGGGTATTCCAGGACTTGCCTGTTTTTCTTTTGGACCGCCACCCAAGCTCAAAGGGATCATGAGATTATTCATACTAGAAACTTCCGTGTGTAGCCACAAGCCATTATGGGCTCTGGCATAGTTGAGTAAGTCGTGCGAACTCTTACAGGGTAGACTAGCAGATGTAGGGGAAAGTAGGTGTACCGGTCTATCCATCGTAAGGTGCTAGTGCTTCTGAAAGACTGTGTCTCGGTCATCCGTTTCTCAAACACCATGTAGTGCGAGAAATCCAACGGAGGCGATCGAGTCTTGTGGGGAAAAGTGCGCAAACCTCTGCAGAGTGTAACAAACAAATCATGGTTAGCCGTGTCCCCGGTTATGGACATCTTGAGTATCTAGTACCTGGATTATCATGTGAATCTCAACATGTTACTTTAAATAAATTTTGTTGGGTTTAATGATGTTATTTAATTGGGATTGAGAATGCTGTCAACCATTCTCAATGTTTAACAACCACCCTGATAGTTAAATGAAATTTATTGCTTTGAAGTAGGGAAAAATTGGCTTTACGCAAAAAAAAGACTGTAACCATAGAGCTTTCCACCAGCCAAATATGCATATAGAATAGCTGTTTCATTCCATTACTCTCTATGTGTTACCTTGCCAGCATATTCCATGTGATGACCCGTTTTCGGGCTGCAACGTTAATGTTGCACACTTTTCAGACGACGATTAAGGAGTTTTAGGTCGTGGTTCTATACTCAGTGATGCTGTTGGAGTTGATGGACTCACTTATCTTCCAAGCCTTCCGATGTTATCGTTATTAGATGGCCTTAAGCCATATTCATTGTAATAATTTCTCTTTTGAGACACTCAATGTAATAAGTGTGTGATTGCTACTCTGCTATAAATCCTCCGAGTATTGTGTGGTGTCAGCATTACTGATCCAGGGATGACACCGGAGCACAGAGATCAGACTGTTTGAGGTCTGGTCGCTACAGAGATGGTATCAGAGCACACGGTGACTGTAGGACACGACCCTAAGCTAAAGACCTAGATCACTACTCACTCTCTTCTCTTCTGACTTCTCATCTTTTCTACTCTTTAGGATGGCGGATGCAAGGAACAAGTTCACCCAACCGGACGAAGATACACCCTTTGGACGCCACTTGAAGGAAGTCACTAGATACCTGAACATATGAGTACCAAGCTTCACGGGAACCTACAATGCCACTTTACCTGAAGAAGAGCGCTGCATGATTCAAGTTCAAGTTCCAGGAAGGACGTTCATGCCAGTCACTAAACCCATAGAGTTTTATTTTGACGCACCAACTTGGAGTCTAGGAAAGAGTATGGCAGCTCACATCGCCATGGGACGCATTGGAGAAGTCTTCCGCAAGGATCTCAAGGATACTATCTACCAGATTTGTGGGCGCCGAGATGAACATTGGGAGATGATTAGCACCAGGAAGGATAGATCAATTGCAGCTTTTATCTAGGAGTTCAACCAGCACATTCGACGACAGGAGAATCAGATGTGTGCCGACATGATAGATCTGAAGAAGGCTAAGACTAGAATCAATGAACTGGAGGAAGAACTCAAGGCTACACCTGAAGGTTATGAAGAAGAAATAGAAGTATTGGTGGATAAGAATGCCGACCTAACTATGAAGCTAGCAGTATTTATGGGAGGCCCGACACCAGTAGATGAAGACGAAGAACCCAAGGAGATTAGCCTGGAAGACTACATCATCATCGACGGCACCGACTCGGAAGCAGATAGTAGCGATGATGACTATGTTGATGAAGTAGGAGCAGATATCATGGAGTCTACAACCGTAGAATATTTCTAGTAGACCACCTCATCAGTAGTAGTAGTCCACCATGTAAATATAGTAGTCCGAGCACTTTGCGATAGTTAGATCGATTGTATGCCTTTGTTTGTTTGAATGAAGTGAATTGGTTGCTTTTGCCTCATGTGCATATGGGTAGTGTTTCTTCTTTAGACCCCCTCTATTCTTATATCTCATCTTTTCTAAACCCTCAGATGCCTCCGAGACGTGACCCCGGATTTTCCTTTCCACCGGAGCTCACCCAGTTGATCCAGCAGCAGAACACATTGATGCAGTTGCTAGTCCAAAATCAGAATCAGGGGAACAACAACAACAACAACCCACTACCACCACCACCACCTGTTGACCACTTAGCCCGTTTTCTTAGGCTGAATCCGCCGGTGTTTTCCAGTAGCACCGAGCCGATAGTAGCAGATGATGGGCTCCGCAAGACTGCTAGGGAGTTGACCACAGCAGGATGCACGGATCCGGAGAAGGTGAAGTTTGCCGCACATCAGTTAGAAGGACCCGCCGCATCATGGTGGGAGAATTTCACAGCCACCTTCCCAGTCGATACTGTCACATGGGACCAGTTTCAGCGGGCTTTCCATACTGCCCATGTTTCAGCAGGAGCAATGGCTATGAAGAAGTGTGAGTTTCGTAACTGGCGCCAAGGAGGACGGATAGTTGGCCAGTATGTGGAGGAGTTTAGTAAGCTAGCACGTTATGCCTCACATGACGTTGCTACGGATGCAGCTAAGCAGGAGAAGTTCCTGGAAGGACTGAATGATGAGTTGAGTATGCAGTTGATGGTAGCCACCTTCAACAACTACCAGGAGTTGGTAGATCGTGCTCTTATGATTGAAGGGAAGCAGCAGCAAATTGAGAACCGCAAGAGGAAGTATGGACAAGGGAAGTATAATTCAGGAGCTCAGCAAAAGCCACGTTTTACCCCTAGACCGGGAGGACATTTTCAGCATACCCATGGAGTAGGTAGCTCGCACAACCACAATGGCACCAAGAATGGTAATGGGAATGGAGGAAGCAATGGCCAGAACCGCAACAACCCATCAACCCCAGCCAAGAAGGACCTGAGCCAAGTCACCTATTTCAAGTATTCCAAGACCGGACATTATGCCAATGAATGTCCTGAAGGCCAAAACGGCAATGGAAGCTCTGGAAAGAAGCCAAACCCTTTCAACAAGGGACAAGTGAACCACGTTAATGTGGAGGAAGTTGAAACTCAGCTCGATGCAGTAATAGGTAAGTTTTTGGTTAAGTCATTTACTGCACTCGTTCTTTTTGATACTGGTGCCTCGCATTCATACATATCAAGGGGATTTGTGGAAAATATAGCCTACCCACTAGGGTTCTTAAAACACCTATGCTAGTAAGCTCACCAGGAGCAGAGTACATGGCCAGTCAAGGATGCTTTCAAGTGCCATTAAGTATAGGACGGCATGTTTTCCCAACAGATTTAATTATTCTGGAATCTCAAGGTCTGGATGTGATTCTTGGTATGGATTGGCTGTCGATGTATGGAGGAAACATCGATTGTGCTAGTAAGTCAATTTTGCTTACCACACCAGAAGGTAGAAGGATCAAGTATGTATCCCGGCATATGCCAAAAAGAACCCAAATAAATTGCCTAACAGGAGTTGTGCAGGAGGAAGTATCAGTGGTAAGGGATTTTCCTGATGTATTTCCAGAGGAGTTGCCAGGCATGCCACCGGATAGAGATATTGAGTTTTTGATTGAGCTATTGCCAGGCACTGGGCCAATATCAAAGAGACCATATAGGATGCTAGCAAAGGATTTGGTGGAAATCAAGAAACAGATTAAGGAATTACTGGATAAGGGATATATTCGCCCAAGTTCTTCACCTTGGGGATCACCAGTACTACTAGTGGAGAAGAAGGATGGATCGTTAAGGATGGTTGTTGATTATCGAGGATTGAATGAAGTAACGATCAAGAACAAGTACCCACTACCAATGATCAACGATCTGTTTGATCGATTGCAAGGTGCAAAGGTATTTTCCAAGATCGATTTGCGATCAGGGTACCAGCAGTTGAAGATTCGAGAACATGATATTCCGAAGACAGCTTTTACCACCAGGTATGGGCTGTATGAGTATATCGTTATGTCATTTGGTCTGACTAACGCGCCTGCCTATTTTATGAACATGATGAACAAAGTGTTTATGGAGTTTTTGGATAAGTTCATCGTAGTGTTCATAGATGATCCTGGTTTATTCGAAGAATGAAGAGGAGCATAAGGAGCATTTGCGTTTGGTACTTGGAAAGCTCAGAGAACATCAATTATATGCCAAGTTCAGCAAATGTGAGTTTTGGTTGAAGGAAGTTGGATTCCTCGGACATGTTATATCTGGAGAAGGTATAGGAGTAGATCCCACTAAAGTTGAAACCGTGACCAAGTGGGAAGCCCCAACAATAGTTGGAGAGATCCGGAGTTTTCTTGGACTCGCAGGATACTACCGGAAGTTTATTGAGAATTTCTCAAAGATTGTGAAGCCTATGAGAGAGTAGTTGAAGAAAGATACCAAATTCATATGGACTGAGCAGTGTGAGGCTAGTTTCCAGGAGTTGAAGAGACGCTTGGTTACCTCACCAGTGTTGATTTTTCCAGACCAGACCAAGGATTATGAGGTGTATTGCGACGCTACACGTCGAGGACTTGGAGCAGTGCTTATGCAGGAAGGGAGAGTCGTTTCATATGCCTCAAGACAACTGAAGCCCCATGAGATGAATTACGCTACGCATGATTTGGAGTTAGCAGCCGTAGTGCATGCTTTGAAGACATGGAGACATTTCCTCATTGGAAATCATTGTGAGGTGTACACGGATCATAAGAGTTTGAAGTACATTTTCACACAGAAGGAGTTGAATCTCAGACAAAGGAGATGGTTGGAGCTCATCAAGGATTATGATATGAAATTGCATTATCACCCTGGAAAGGCTAATGTAGTAGCTGACGCATTAAGCCGTAAGAGCCATGTCAATACGTTAATGACGGGAGAAATACCCAAGGAGTTAGCAGAAAACCTTCGTGAACTATGTTTGGAAATAGTTCCGAGAGGCTATGTAGCAGCGTTGGAAATTCAGTCAACTTTGATGGATAGAATCAGGGAAGCTCAGAAGACTGACAAGGAGATTGCTTCTATAAAGGAGAAAATGAAAGAAGGAAAGGCTAAAGGATTTCGCGAGGATGAGCACGATACCCTATGGTTTGAAGACCGTGTCTATGTGCCCAATGACCCGGAGATCAGGAAGTTAATTCTGCAAGAGGCACATGATTCACCCTATTCGATTTACTCAGGGAATACCAAGATGTATCTGGATTTGAAGGATATTTTCTGGTGGACCGGAATGAAGAAAGACATAGCACAGTATGTAGCAGTTTGTGATGTATGCCAGAGAGTAAAGGCAGAGCATCAGAAGCCAGCAGGATTGTTGCAACCATTGCCGATACCCGAATGGAAGTGGGATAAGATAGGCATGGATTTTATCACGGGATTGCCCAGGACTCGTTCAGGCTATGACTCGATTTGGGTTGTAGTCGATCGATTGACGAAAGTAGCTCATTTCATCCCAGTAAAGACCACTTATACCAGTGCTAAGTTGGCAAAAATATACATGACCAGAATAGTATGTCTGCATGGAGTTCCGAGGAGTATCGTATCGGATAGAGGAACCCAGTTTACCTCAAAGTTCTGGAAGCAGTTGCACGAAACTTTGGGAACCAGGCTAGAATTCAGTACAGCTTTTCATCCGCAGACAGATGGATAGACCAAGAGAATCAATCAGATTTTGGAAGATATGCTGGGAGCTTGTGCGCTAGATTATGGATCAAGTTGGGATGATAATTTGCCATATGCAGAGTTCTCTTACAACAACAGTTACCAAACCAGTTTGAAGATGGCCCCTTTCGAAGCTTTGTACGGAAGGAGGTGCAGGACACCATTGTCATGGGACGAAGTTGGAGACCGTCAGTTGTTTGGACCTGACTTGATTAAGGAGTCTGAACAGAAAGTGAAGTTGATTCGCGATAGGCTCAAGGTAGCCCAGTCCAGACAAAAGAGTTATGTAGATTCTAAACGCAAGGAGACAGTTTACGAAGTTGGAGACAGAGCTTATCTTCGAGTATCTCCACTTTGGGGAACAAAGCATTTTGGAGTTAAAGGGAAGTTAGCGCCACGATTTGTAGGACCATATCAAATTTTGGAGTGTATGGGAGAAGTGGCCTACAAGTTGGAATTGCCCGAAGAATTGTCAGGAGTTCATGATGTGTTCCACGTTTCTCAGTTAAAGAAGTGTCACGCGGAGATGGCTGACGTACCGTTAAGAGATATAGTGCCTTTGGAAACTATTCAGTTGGATAATGATTTGACCTACGAGGAGAAACCAGTTAAGATTCTCGAGTTTGCCAGCCGAGTTACCCGCAGCAAAGTTATCAAGTTTTGCAAGGTTCAGTGGAGTCACCACACGGAGGATGAAGCCACCTGGGAACGAGAGGAAGATTTGCTCAAAGACCACCCTCACCTATTTTCTAGCCAACCCGAACCTCGAGGGCGGGATTCATTTTAAGGGGGGTAGGTTTGTAACATCCCAAATTTCCAATTTGGAATGTTATACATTAGATCATCATGCATATCATATTTTATGTGCTTTTGGGTTTTGATCCTAGAAAATTCTAAGCAACTCAAGGACCCACGGAGAGAGTTGGGGATTTCGTTATTCTCACATTTGAATTTTCTCAAATTTTGAGAATAGGATCATTTGATTTTATTTATTTTATCATCAAGTATTTCTATTACAAAAATACGTGAGAGGGAATAAAATGACTTTCCCAAAATATAGAAATATTGAAGGTCTAATAAAAAAATCAAATAAGATTTATTTCGGAGTTTTTTCGATATTTTTATTTGAATTAAGGAAAAATGCGTGTTTTTCAAAATTGCATTTAGGGCCCAAATAAATGTTCACTTTGTCGGGCTTGATTTTAGAGGCCCGGTAAAATTTATTTCGGGATTTTTGGAGTCCGTTTAGTATTTCTTTTTATTTTTCTTCCGAGCGTAAAAAAAGGGTAACCGACTTTGGGCCGTACTCGGCCAGGACTCCGCCTGGCCTAGGCCTTTATAAGGCGCCGCCCCGGGGCTCGAGAGCCCAGCCGCCCCAGCCCCCAAACCCTAGCGCCCCAGCCCAGCAGCCGCCGCCCCGCCGGAGCCGCGCGCCGCCCGAGGTTCGCCGCCGCCTCGTTTTCCGTGCCGTTTAAAAAAATCATTCGTCGTTTTCCTTTTTCGTCGGATTAAATCCATGATTTTTCTGATCGCGATCCCTGATCTGATTTTCGTTTTAGTTTATCTTTTCGCTCATTTATCGGAATCAGGCGATTCAAGCGGCTGGAGTTTCATCTCGAAACCCTCTATCAGAATAATCAACTCAAACAAGTTTTTGCTAGTGTAAAATTTGACTTAGATTCAGATTACTAGAACGAAGTTGTTTTCTTTCGCCGTTTGACTTTCTTTGCTTCGTTTGATTGATTTCTTTTGCCAACCGGAGTTCTTAAGTTGAACCTTCTGGTTAAATCTCTTATTTGAGTTTTACCTGTGCATTAGATGAGTACTTATTGTATACTTGTTTGTTTGTCTGCGATAGAGTACCCGGAGTGCGCCGCCTGTTACTTCGAATCGTTAGGTTTCGCGGATCATCAGCAAGGCAAGTAACACTTTGATCATACCTTTTCTACAACCCAGTTTTTCTTGCATTAGATCAATCCTCACACATTGCATGATTTGGATCTAATTAAACTGTGGGATGGGAAGTAGATGAGGTAGTACCTATTACCTGTTTATTCTCAAACCTCTGGGAGTTACTTCTGCGTTTGCTTATTATGCCATGCTATGCTAGTAGACGTGGATTGGGTGAGTGATATCCATGACAGATGTGAGATTGATAATTAAGGATTTATCTAAGGTGGCAACTTAAACACACATCTGGGTGGATTGAGGCACCTGGGTATTCCAGGACTTGCCTGTTTTTCTTTTGGACCGCCACCCAGGCTCAAAGGGATCATGAGATTATTCATACTAGAAACTTCCATGTGCAGCCACAAGCCATTATGGGCTCTGGCATAGTTGAGTAAGTCGTGCGAACTCTTACAGGGTAGACTAGCAGATGTAGAGGAAAGTAGGTGTACCGGTCTATCCATCGTAAGGTGCTAGTGCTTCTGAAAGATTGTGTCTCGGTCATCCGTTTCTCAAACACCATGTAGTGCGAGAAATCCAACGGAGGTGATCGAGTCTTCTGGGGAAAAGTGCGCAAACCTCTCCAGAGTGTAACAAACTAATCATGGTTAGCCGTGTCCGCGGTTATGGACATCTTGAGTATCTAGTACCTGGATTATCATGTGAATCTCAACATGTTACTTTAAATAAATTTTGTTGGGTTTAATGATGTTATTTAATTGGGATTGAGAATGCTGTCAACCATTCTCAATGTTTAACAACCACCATGATAGTTAAATGAAATTTATTCCTTTGAAGTAGGGAAAAATTGGCTTTACGCAAAAAAACTGTAACCATAGAGCTTTCCACTAGCCAAATATGCATATAGAATAGCTGTTTCATTCCATTACTCTCTATGTGTTACCTTACCAGCATATTCCATGTGCTGATCCGTTTTCGGGCTGCAACGTTAATGTTGCAGACTTTTCAGACGATGATTAAGGAGTTTTTAGGTCGTGGTTCTATACTCAGTGATGCCATTGGAGTTGATGGACTCACTTATCTTCCAAGCCTTCCGATGTTATCGTTATTAGATGGCCTTAAGCCATATTCATTGTAATAATTTCTCTTTTGAGACACTCGATGTAATAAGTGTGTGATTGCTACTCTGCTATAAATCCTCCGAGTACTGTGTGGTGTCAGCATTACTGATCCAGGGATGACACCGGAGCACAGAGATCAGACTGTTTGAGGTATGGTCGCTACAGTAACCCAATAAACCAGATCAATTAATGGTATAGCAATAATTCACAGTGCATAAGGAGAATGTTTCTTTGGTAATGCAATAAATAGTAATAAATTCATGGCCCAGAAGCAAATAAATATCAATCAATCTCTTTTATTTGGGAACCAATAAAACAAATTAATCCATACCTATTTTATCAATTTAAGAAATAAATAAAAATCTATGCTTTATAACCAAAACATAACCTATTTTCATCAAGTTTTGTTTCATATGGTCCTCTGATATCTATCTCTACTGCTTCAAAAGAATCTAAGGTTCCCTCTTTCGTTAAGTTTTCTCCCTACCATCCGTTCATCCAACCTTCCACCCTCCTCCGATTTTCTTATTTTTTCACTCTCTCTAGTTTTCATCAACCAATCTTTGGTAACCCAATAAATTAGATAAAAGTATGGTGCAACAATAAATGCATGGTCCATAATTTTTTGTTAACCCAATAATAGCGATAAATTTTTGGCCGAGAAGAAAATAAATATCACTCAATCACTTATATTCGACAACCCAATAAATCGTGTTAATCATAGGCACGTACCTATTTTATCAATTTAATAAATAACTTAAAATTCAATACTTTATAACCAAAACACAATCTTATTTTTCCTATTTGCTTTGCATCAAGATTTGTTCTATATGGTTCTTTTGTTGTGTTTAAAAATATTTCCTCCCCGTCGCAATGCTCGGTCATGTACCTAGTAACACAAAAAAGCAAGAGACAATCTTTTCTTGGGATCACACTACTAGGGAAAACCCTAGCAGTAGCGCGGGTATTTTCCCTATAAGTAGCGCAGGACGACGCGCTACTAATAAGGCGCTACAGCTAACATGTAGCAGTAGCGCCTGTCGTCCCACGCAACTGCAATACATGGCTAGTAGTAGCAAACTTTATTTCAGAGCACTGCTGCTAATATCTGTAGCGCTTTTTAGCAGGAAGCGCTACTGGTAAGGGAGCGCTACTGGTAAGGGAGCGCTACTGCTAACTTTGTTCTCCTCGCTACTGCTAGTTTTATTAGTTTCTGTTTTTTCTGCATATTTGTTTTGTATTTGAATAGGCTTTATACAATAATCTTTAGCATATCATACACATACAAATGTAATCATAGCATATACATACAAATAGTCTCATCAAATCATGTCATCATCATAATCATCATCCAACACAAAGTGGTCTCTCGTCATCATCTCGAAAATAGCGATACAAGTCTCGATTACTTGCAACTACATCCCCATCCATCTAAACAATGATATATGCGAGAAGAGCAGATCTATCACTTTGAGTGAGAACGGAACTATGCAGTACATGAGTTCGTATCCCTCTCTCGCGTTAGCGTGAACCTAAACTAACTACTGGCTGTCGCTCGAAAACCGGAAACCTGTACACATGGGCCTGACATTCCGACCACTCGTCGTATACGCCTGGTGTCGTGGTTCTAAGTCTGACAGTAATGTAGGGGGTAGGTATGGAGAGGCAAGATCTTAGCTATGGAGTAGTTGTAAGCACATGAGGTTTACGAGTTTAGGACCTTCTCAGAGGAAGTAATAGCCCTACGTCTCGGAGCCCGGAGGCGGTCGACTGGATTATGTGTGTATGAATTACAGGGGTGCGAACCCTTTACACTGAGGAGGGGGGTGGCTTATATAGAGTTCGCCAGACCCCTCCGGCCCTCCGTTATGTAGGGTTTTAAGTACATTAAGGTCGGGCGTTACTGGTAACGCCCCTAATAAAGTGCTATGATGACCATAAAAGCTACTTAATGACCGACCATTAGCGTGCGGAGTGACTTTAGGTCTCCTGGCCGTCGAGTGGTTGGATCTTGGTCGAGTGATTGCTTCTTGGTCGAGTGTCTTCGAGTCTGTCGAGTGGAACACCTCCAAGTCGATTGAAAGATGATTTCTTCTAGAGATGTCCTTGGGTAGTCATTCCGTACTGTGGGTCTACCTGTACGCCGCCGCCAAACAGAATGACCCATTTGCACTTAAACAAAGGGACCTTAAAATCAGGTCCGTAGTCAAGTTCCCATATGTCCACTATGTAACCATAATATGTGTCCTTTCCACTCTCGGTTGCTGCATCAAAGTGGACACCGCTGTATTGGTTGGTGCTCTTTTGATCTTGGGCGATCGCGTAAAATGTATTCCCATTTATCTCGTATCCTTTGTAAGTCAATACAGTCAAAGATGGTCCCCTGGACAACAAATACAACTCATCACAAACAGTGTTGTCACCTCTGAGACGTGTTTCCAACCAACTACTAAAAGTCCTGATGTGTTCACATGTAATCCAGTCGTCGCATTGCTCCGGGTGTTTGGAGCGCAGACTGTTCTTGTGTTCATCGACATACGTGGTCACCAAGGTAGAGTTCTGTAGAACTGTGTAGTGTGCTTGAGACCAAGAATATCCGTCCCTGCATATTATTGAGTCTCTTCCAAGAGTGCCTTTTCCAGTCAGTCTCCCCTCATACCGCGATTTAGGGAGACCTATCTTGTTAAGGCCAGGAATGAAGTCAACAGAAAACCCGATAACATCTTCTGTTTGATGGCCCATGGAGATGCTTCCTTCTGGCCTAGCGCGGTTACGGACATATTTCTTTAGGACTCCCATGAACCTCTCAAAGGGGAACATATTGTGTAGAAATACGGGCCCCAGGATGACAATCTCGTCGACTAGATGAACTAGGACGTGCGTCATGATATTGAAGAAGGATGGTGGGAACACCAGCTCGAAACTGACAAGACATTGCGCCACATCACTCCTTAGCCTTGGTACCATTTCTGGATCGATCACCTTCTGAGAGATTGCATTGAGGAATGCACATAGCTTCACAATGGCTAATCGGACGTTTTCCGGTAAAAGCCCCCTCAATGCAACCGGAAGCAGTTGCGTCATAATCACGTGGCAGTCATGAGACTTTAGGTTCTGAAACTTTTTCTCTGGCATATTTATTATTCCCTTTATATTCGATGAGAAGCCAGTCGTGACCTTCATACTAAGCAGGCATTCAAAGAAGATTTCTTTCTCTTCTTTCGTAAGAGCGTAGCTGGCAGGACCTTTATACTGCTTCAGAGGCATGTCGTCTTTTTCGTGCAAACGTTGCAGGTCCTCCCGTGCCTCCGGCGTATCTTTTGTCTTCCCATACACGCCCAAGAAGCCTAGCAGGTTCATGCAAAGGTTCTTCGTCACGTGCATCACGTTGATTGAGGAGCGGACCTCTAGGTCTTTCCAGTAGGGTAGGTCCCAAAATATAGATTTCTTCTTCCACATGGGTGCGTGTCCCTCAGCGTCATTCGGAACAGCTAGTCCACCGGGACCCTTTCCAAAGATGACGTAGGGTAAATCATTGACCATAGCAAGCACGTGATCACCGGTGCGCATGGCGGGCTTCTTCCGGTGATCTGCCTCGCCTTTGAAATGCTTGCCTTTCTTTCGACATTGATGGTTGGTCGGAAGAAATCGACGATGGCCCAGGTACACATTCTTCCTGCATTTGTCCAGGTATATACTTTCAGTGTCATCTAAACAGTGCGTGCATGCGTGGTATCCTTTGTTTGTCTGTCCTAAAAGGTTACTGAGAGCGGGCCAATCGTTGATGGTCACGAACAGCAACGCCTTAAGGTTAAATTCCTCCTGTCTGTGCTCATCCCACGTACGTACACCGTCTCCATTCCACAGCTATAAAAGTTCTTCAACTAATGGCCTTAGGTACACATCAATTTCGTTGCCGGGTTGCTTAGGGCCTTGGATGAGAACTGGCATCATAATGAACTTCCGCTTCATGCACATCCAAGGAGGAAGGTTATACATACATAGAGTCACGGGCCAGGTGATGTGATTACTGCTCTGCTCCCCGAAAGGATTAATGCCATCCGCGCTTAAAGCAAACCATACATTCCTTGGGTCCTTTGCAAACTCATCCCAGTACTTTCTCTTGATTTTTCTCCACTGCGACCCGTCAGCGGGTGCTCTCAACTTCCCATCTTTCTTTCGGTTCTCACTGTGCCATCGCATCAACTTGGCATGCTCTTCGTTTCTGAACAGACGTTTCAACCGTGGTATTATAGGAGCATACCACATCACCTTTGCAGGGACCCTCTTCCTGAGGGGCTCGCCGTCAACATCACCGGGGTCATCTCGTCTGATCTTATACCGCAGCGCACCGCATACCGGGCATGCGTTTAGATCCTTGTATGCACTGCGGTAGAGGATGCAGTCATTAGGGCATGCATGTATCTTCTCCACCTCCAATCCTAGAGGGCATACGACCTTCTTTGCTGCGTATGTACTGTCGGGCAATTCGTTATCCTTTGGAAGCTTCTTCTTCAATATTTTCAGTAGCTTCTCAAATCCTTTGTCAGCCACAGCATTCTCTGCCTTCCACTGCAGCAATTCCAGTACGGTACCGAGCTTTGTGTTGCCATCTTCGCAATTGGGGTATAACCCTTTTTTGTGATCCTCTAACATGCGATCGAACTTCAGCTTCTCCTTTTGACTAATGCATTGCATCCTTGCATCGACAATGACCCGGCGGAGATCATCATCATCGGGCACATCGTCTGGTTCCTCTTGATCTTCAGCAGCTTCACCCGTGGCAGCATCATTGGGCACATCGTCTGGTTCCTCTTGATCTTCACCAGCTCCCCCCGTTGCAGCATCACCGTATTCAGGGGGCACATAGTATCATCGTACTCTTCTTCTTCGTCGTCTTCCATCATAACCCCTATTTCTCCGTGCCTCGTCCAAACATTATAGTGTGGCATGAAACCCTTGTAAAGTAGGTGGGAGTGAAGGATTTTCCGGTTAGAGTAAGACCTCGTATTCCCACATTCAGTGCATGGACAACACATAAAACCATTCTGCTTGTTTGCCTCAGCCGCATCGAGAAACTCATGCACGCCCTTAATGTACTCGCGGGTGTGTCTGTCACCGTACATCCATTGCCGGTTCATCTGCGTGCATTATATATAATTAAGTGTCCAAATTAATAGAAGTTCATCATCACATTAAAACCAAAGTACATACATAGTTCTCATCTAACAACATATAGCTCTCCAGAGCATCTAATTAATTAAACCATACATTGAAACTATGTAAAACATTTCAATGCGAAAACAAATGCGATCATAATCGCAACCAAGGTAACAATTGATCCAACGGCATAATGATACCAAGCCTCGGTATGAATGGCATATTTTCTAATCTTTCTAATCTTCAAGCGCATTGCATCCATCTTGATCTTGTGATCATCGACGACATCCGCAACATGCAACTCCAATATCATCTTCTCCTCCTCAATTTTTTTTATTTTTTCCTTCAAAAAATTGTTTTCTTCTTCAACTAAATTTAACCTCTCGACAATAGGGTCGATTGGCATTTCCGATTCACATACATCCTAGATAAATAAAATCTATGTCACGTTGGTCGGCATAATTTTCATAAACAATAAATGAACCAATAGTTATAAAGATAATATACATACCACATCCGAATCATAGACAGGACAAGGGCCGACGGGGGCGGATACCAAAACCATCGCACTATATAAGATGCAATAATAAATGTAAGAAAATGATACAAGTATCTATCTAAACATACAAGTAAGAATATTTTTCCTTTCAGAAAGAAGATAAGAACAAGAGGCTCACCACGGTGGTGTCGGTGATGAGATCGACGCGGGTGATCGACGGCAGTGAAGACGGGGACGGGGCGTGATGGACCGCTAAATCTAGACAAATCTCGAGGAAAATGGAGCTTGGAGGTCGAGCTTCGAGAGGAGAAAGCTTAAGTAGTGTGGCTCGGGCATTCCATCGAACACCTCATGTGCATAGGAGGTGAGCTAGAGCACCACAAAGGCCTCTCCCCCTCGGCCAGAAAAAATAGAGCACTGTGCTCTGCCCTTGCGCGAGGGGGTATATATAGGCAATTCATTGGTCCCGGTTTGTGGCATGAACCGGGACTAAAGGGGAGCCTTTGGTCCCGGTTCATGCCACCAACCGGGACCAATGGTGGTGGACCAGGAGGGAGGCCCTTTGGTCCCGGTTCAGCCCACCAACCGGGACCAAAAGGTCCATACAAACCGGGACCAATGGCCCACGTGGCCCGGTCGGCCCCCTGGGCTCACGAACCGGGACCAATGCCCACATTGGTCCCGGTTCAAGACTGAACCGGGACTAATGGGCTGAGGCGGCCTGGACCATAGCCCCTTTTTCTACTAGTGCTAGGCAAAAACAACAGTAAATTACGGTCACCATACCTGGTGATCTGCTACAGCTATGCACTGATGAAACTATTTGCTTGCTTCTATACCGTGCTTGCTTCTGTACCTGGCTCTTGTATAGTTCTGAATTGGTCCAGTAGATATGAATTTAGAGTTCTTTTTGTACTGCAGCCAGTGCCTCAGCGCTATATATGTTAGTGCCAGGCTGTTCGTCTATTTTCTGCTTCTCTGCTGGTAGCTTAGAATAATACAATTCTCACTGAATGTACTTTTGCATTCTTACTATATCTACTACTGCCACAATCATTCTTACTATATCTCACTGAATGGCATCTCAGTTTGTACCTCATCTAGCACACTGCCTGAAATTGTCACTATTGTTTCAATGAAATTAGTAGAATTACCTTGTGATTCCTCCGTTTGCTTCATATTATGGTTGCTCTACTGCTAGTGTCTTACTAGCTTGTTCTGGCTCATCGTGTTCCTGCTTGTAGTTGATTTTCCATGTGCCTAAGTATATGAGTAGTACATGTGCAAGCAAACATTTGAACTCAAACCCATCCATCCTTTGTACTGTACTATACTGAAGAAGTAATGTAGATGAATATACATGCAGTTTTATTAAGTGAATGCCATGCAAACAAGTAACTTGCTCTTGTCCATGTAGATGGAGTCGGAGGATGAGCAGCAGCAACAAATGAACCTAATGGTGAAGAAGCACCTGATGACTAGAACTCGTTCAAGTGCTCTTTAGTCCTTCCAAAGCAAGGTCTTGATGTCCCCCTTACAGAAAATGTTCATATATGTTCCTGGATGATGCGTGTGTGCATGTTGGATGGTCACATTCTAGTGTACTAGCTAGCTAGTAAGCTTGTTTTGCTACCGGATGATTGAATATCATCTCAGTTTGTACCTCATCTAGCTCACCACCTCAAATTGCCACTGTTTGGTTAGTGTTTCCTTCTTGGTTGGCTAAACATATCTGTTTTTTAATTAGGAGCATTAGACGCTCTCCATCAATGATTGCCTAATTTTGTTCATGGTCTGCACAATATATTCATTTGATTGTCTGCTACATCTCCACTTAAATACTCATAATGCTACTGTCCAGCCTTTGTTCAATTGGACTGACTATATATCTCTTGTTGAAATTGTGCTCTTGATCTTTTGTTTAAACCTGGGACATCATGCATATCTAGCTCTTCCTTTTCAGTATAAACCTGAGACCTCTTTTGTTTCAGTCACACTGCTATTTTGCTGTGCTTGATAAACCTCAGACTTCTTTCTATTGTAATATCGAAGTTGTTTGGTTCTGGCCTCAGCACTAAGTACACTAATATTGAAGTTGTTCACTCTTTTACAGGAGCTTTGGGCCTAATTTTTTTGGAGTGTGAAGCCATGAAGCCAAGTGCGAATCAGTGAAGCCCTACTTAGCAAAGAGTTTTTTTTGGTTCTATAGTAGACTATAAATTGTAATATTGTATCAGATTGTAAAATACTAATGTAGTGTTATTTGATGAATTATATTTGTCCCGTCCTATTTGAAATAGTGATTATGTATGTTAAAAAGATGTGAAATGGAAACATGACCAGCGGGACCAATTTATGCCCCACTTATGAATATAATTTGAGATATTTTGAAATTTTTGACATGTGGGGCCCATGTGACTAGTGGGACTAGCTCTAAAATAAAATGATTGAAAAATAAAAAATCAATTGATGGTAAGAAGGCCACGGCCCAACAATAAAAAGGCTGCAATATTGGGCTTGGCCCATGAACCGAACCAAAAATTGACAGAAAAAACACAAATAGGCTGAATTGTTGGGCTAGGCCCATGTAGAAAATCGAATTGGACCGGGCTGAATCTTGTGCCACGTCAGATTGCCACGCTGGATGCCTACGTGGCCTGGGGAGGTTGCTAGTGACCAAAATGCCACATTAGACGTATTTTGGTCATAAACGTCTACGACCATTCCAGAAGAAAGGTCGCTATAGTCAGTTTATGACGGCCAGCTTTTGACCTTATGTTTTTTGTCACAAAAAGGTCACAAATGGAAATTTGTGACCATTTAGTGACCAATAGTGGTGGTCACAAGTTGACATATTTCTTGTAGTGAAATACTTAGGCGAGTATTGGACTGCAGCTAAGCCCCCGAGTGGGAGGCTGGCTCACCACTCGGTAGGATTTTCAAACACTTAGGCGAAACGGGTTCGCAGCTAAGCCTCTGAGTGAGAGGCTGGCTCACCACTCGGCAGGATTTTCAAACACTTAGGCAAAACTGGTTCGTAGCTAAGCCTCCGAGTGAGAGGCTGGCTCACCACTCGGTAGGAAATTATTTTTACAAACTTAGGCGAAACAGATTCGCAGCTAAGCCACCCACTGGGGGATTTCTCACGCAAAAAAAAACAATAACAATCACTGGGAAAATTATAACGCTCTTGTCTTTGATAAATAAACTACATGAGTTTTTCTTATTACATCTCATCCGAGTGAGAATTCAAGTATAAAAGGGGCGGAGCAGCTTTGGATTCCAGGCTCGCGGCTCATTAATCTGGCGATCGATATTATAAAGGTGGTACGCTCCATTGTGGAGGACTCTGGTGATTATGAAGGGACCTTCCCAAGTAGGAGCGAGTTTGTGTGGTTTCTGTTGATCCACTCGGAGGACCAAGTCTCCTTCTTGGAAGGCTCCACTCTTCACATTTTTGGCATGGAATCGACACAAGTCTTGCTGATAGATGGTCGATCGGATCATGGCCATTTCTCTTTCTTCTTCCAGGAGGTGGACTGCGTCCTACCGGGCTTGTTCTGCTTCATCTTCAGAATAGAGCTCGACTCGGGGTGCATTATGAAGCAGGTCACTCGGCAAAACTGCTTCAGCTCTGTAGACCAGAAAGAATGGGGTTCTTCCAGTCGATCGGTTCGGGGTTGTCCTCAATCCCCAAAGAACTGATGGAAGCTCGTTGACCCATGCACCCGCTGCGTGCTTGAGATCGCGCATCAGTCGGGGTTTTAGTCCTTTGAGAATTAAGCCATTTGCTCTTTTCGCTTGTCCATTCGACTGGGGGTGAGCGACTGAAGTGTAGTCGACTCGTGTGCCTTGAGAGGCACAAAAGGCTCTGAATTTGTCAGAATCGAAGTTTGACCCATTGTCAGTGATGATGCTATGCGGAACTCCATATCTGAATATCATCTCTCTGATGAAACTAATAGTAGTGCAAGCATCAAGATTCTTGATAGGCTTAGCTTCAATCCATTTGGTGAACTTGTCGACTGCTACTAGCACATGAGTGAAGCCGCTCCTGCCCGTTCTCAGTGGTCCAACCTTGTCCAGTCCCCAAACAGCGAATGGCCAGATGAGTGGAATCGTTTTCAGGGCTGACGCGGGTTTGTGCGACATATTTGAGTAAAACTGACATCCTTCACATTTGTCGACTATCTCTTTCGCCATTTCATTCGCCCTTGGCCAGTAGAATCCCGCTCGGTATGCTTTAGCCACAATGGTCCGAGAGGACGCATGATGACCACAGGTCCCCGAGTGGATATCATCAAGGATCATCTGACCTTCTTCTGGTGTTATACACTTCTGACTGACTCGAGTCGCGCCTCTATACAACTGTCCCTTTATGACTGTAAAGGCCTTGGATCGACGGACGATCTGTCGAGCCTCTTCTTCGTCCTCTGGGAGTTCTTTCCTTAGGATGTACGCGATGTACGGTACTATCCAATCCAGAGTGATGATAAAAACTTCCATGATCAGGTCGACCATAGATGGGACTTCAACTTCAATCGGATCCGTGGCACTTTTTGGCTGCGGGGCTTCTTCAGTGAAGGGATCCTCCTGAACTGATGGTGTGTGGATGTGTTCCAAAAACACATTGCTGGGAATGGCTTCTCTTTTGGAACCTATTTTCGCCAAATCATCAGCTGCTTGATTTTTCAGTCGGGGTATGTGATGAAGTTCTAACCCCTCGAATTTCTTCTCCAGCTTTCTCACTGCATTGCAATAACCAGTCATGGCTGGACTTCTGACGTCCCACTCCTTCATCACTTGATTAACCACCAAATCTGAGTCGCCGTAGACCATGAGGCAACGGACGCCGAGTGAAATGGCCATGCGCAACCCATATAAAAGTGCTTCATATTCCGCCTCGTTATTGGAGGAATCAAAGTGGATCTGAAGAACATATCTGAGCTTATCTCCTCGGGGGGAGACCAAGACTACCCCGGCACCGGAACCATTCAGCATTTTGGAACCGTCGAAGAACATGGTCCAATGCTCTGAGTGAACCTGAGTCGGCAGTTGTTGTTCAATCCACTCGGCGATGAAATCTGCTATTGCTTGGGACTTGATAGCTTTCTTTGCCTCAAATCTGATATCTAGAGGAAGGAGTTCAATCGCCCATTTTGCCACTCGACCAGTTGCATCTCTGTTGTGCAGGATCTCTGACAATGGAGCGTCGCTGACGACTGTAATGGAATGATCAGAGAAGTAGTGAGCAACCTTCTTTGTGGTCATATAAATCCCATATACAAGCTTCTGATAATGAGGATATCTTTGCTTCGAGGGGATCAAAACTTCAGAAACATAATATACTGGGCGCTGAACTTTGAAGGTTTTTCCTTCTTCTTCCCGCTCGACCGTAAGTACCGTACTGACGACTTGTCCTGTGGCCGCGATGTAAAGCAGCAAAGGCTCTTTGCTGATTGGGGTAGCAAGCACCGGCTGGGTGGAGAGCAGAGCTTTGAGCTCTGCAAACGCTGCATCAGCTTCAGGAGTCCACTCGAACTTGTCTGACTTCTTCATCAATCGGTAAAGTGGCAATGCCTTTTCACCGAGACGAGAGATGAATCGACTTAAAGCGGCCAAGCAACCAGTAAGCTTCTGGACGTCGTGCACGCGCACTGGACGTTTCATCCGGAGTATAGTACCGACTTTTCCTGGATTGGCGTCAATTCCCCGTTCGGAAATGAGAAAACCGAGTAACTTTCCGCCAGGAACTCCGAATGTGCACTTTGATGGATTAAGCTTGATATCATACCTCCTGAGGTTGGCAAAGGTTTCAGCAAGGTCAGTCAGCAGGTCGGAACCCTTCCGTGACTTGACCACAATATCATCCATGTATGCTTCCCCATTCCGACTGATTTGAGTGAGCAAACACTTCTGAATCATCCTCATGAATGTGGCTCCGGCATTCTTGAGGCCGAATGGCATGGTAACATAACAGAAGCACCCGAATGGAGTGATGAAAGCTGTTTTGATCTCGTCAGGTCCATACAGACGGATCTGATGGTACCCCGAATAGGCGTCTAAAAAAGACAGTCGCTCACATCCCGCAGTCGAGTCGACTATCTGGTCGATGCGAGGGAGAGGAAAATGATCTTTCGGGCAGGCCCGATTGATATGTTTAAAGTCAATGCACATGCGAAGTGACTTGTCCTTCTTGGGGACCATGACAATGTTGGCGAGCCACTCGGAGTGGTAAATCTCTTGGATGAACTCCGCTTCTAAGAGAAGAGCCACCTCATCACCAATAGCCTTTCTCTTCTGGACGGCGGACCGTCGAAGATGTTCTTTGACAGGTTTCACTTTTGAGTCGACTCGTAGGCGGTGCTCAGCCAGCCCCCTGGGAACACCTGGCATGTCAGAAGGTTTCCATGCGAAGATGTCCCAGTTCTCACGGAGGAACTGGATGAGCGCTTCTTCCTATTTGGAGTCGAGTGTTGTTGAGATATGAGTCGGAGCAGCACTGGGATCGGTCGGGTGAATGTGAACCGACTTTGTTTCACTAGACGACTGGAAAGCTGATTCTGTAGCGAGCTTCTTGGCTCGCAACAAATCACTCGGGTCTGTAGTCTTCTCGTATTCCTGCAGCTCCACCACTGCCATCTAAGCATCAGCGATCTTTGAGCCTTTCTGAAAACACTCTTCTGCTTTCTTCCGATTGCCCGTAACAGTGATCACACCTTTGGAACCAGGCATCTTGAATTTGACATACACATAACATGGTCGAGCCATGAAGCGTGCATAAGCTGGCCTGCCCAAAATAGCGTGATAAGCACTCTGGAAATCCACAACTTTGAACGTCAACTTTTCATTGCGGTAATTTTTGGAATCACCGAAAACCACATCAAGAGCAATTTGGCCGAGTGACTCAGCCTTCTTCCCAGGAATGACTCCATGGAAACTCATGTTGCTGGTACTAAGTCTGGACATCGGAATGCCCATCCCTTTCAACATCTCAGCATATAGTATGTTCAAACCACTGCCACCATCCATCAAGACTTTGGTCAGTCGAGTGACTTCAACAACTGGGTCGACCACCAAAGCTTGCCACCCAGGGGTGGCAATGTGCGTTGGGTGATCGGACTGGTCGAATGTGATGGCAGTCTGAGACCACTTTAGATAACTGGGTATCGCCGGAGCCCCTCACGGTTGATAACTTTCAGTCGACTTTTGCTTTCAACATCAGCAAAAATCATCAAGGTGGAATTGACCTGGGGGTATCCATCATCACTGTCTTCCTTGTCCTCAACTTTGTCCGACTCCTTTTCCTTATCTTTGGGCTGTTTGCCCTGGAACTGCTAGATCAAGAGCCGACACTGTCGAGTGGTATGTTTCGGGTAAATGAGCTTAGCCTCTTCATCTTTCTTGGGGTGGATGTGACATGGAAAATCCAACACATCATTTCTGTCTTGGTCTTTAACTTTCTTGGGGTTCAAGGTCCTTTGGGTTTTCCCTTAAAATTTCCTTGAGTTACAGCCAAGGCTTCTCCAGAGGCAGCTGGCTCGGCTTTCCGCTTGTGTTTCCGATTGGGATTTCCTCCTCCGGTTTCTTGGGCGACTGACTTGTGCTTGCCACTCCGGAGTCGATCCTCATCTTCACCATTAGCGTACTTGGTGGCAATCTCCATCATCCGATTCAGAGACATGTCTCCGGTTCGACCGAATTTCAGATTCAGTTCTCTGTACTTGACGCCTTCTTTGAAGGCACAGACCGCTTGGTGATCAGGCACATTCTCTACCGTGTGATGGAACGTGATCCATCTCTGGATGTAATCCCTCAAAGTTTCATTTGGCTTCTGCACGCAAGACCGCAGTTCCGTCAGCCCTGCCGGCCGCTTGCATGTTCCTTCAAATGTGGTGACAAACACTCGGGCGAGATCTTCCCAAGTGTAAATGCTGCTGGGTGCTAACTAATTCAGCTACGCTCTGGCTGAGCCCTCCAACATGAGAGGCAGGTGCTTCATGGCCACTTCATCATTGCCACCGCCAATCTGGACAGCCACTCGGTAGTCTTCAAGCCAAGTATCGGGCTTGGACTCACCAGTGAACTTACTTACTCCAGTCGCCAACCTGAAGTTGGGAGGAATCACAGCAGCCCTGATGGCTCTACTAAAGCAATCTGGCCCCGAAACATGCACTCTGCTGCTGGTAGGTGCATCTCTATCGTGACCTTCTCGGTGAGCTCTGTTCCTGTCGACGAAACCTTGAACGAGAATGGATGTCGCATCAAAGCCTGGTTCCCTGGGGTCGAATAGAATCCTTCACCCAACACTATGAGGGCGCCTGTCATCCTGCTGTCGAGGCACATACGATCCACTCCTCGAGGGAGGGGTGGGCACTCGACGTCGATCGTCACGATCGAATCGGTGATCATACTGCTCACGGTTCCCGTACTGATCATGCTGGTCCCCACGCCCCTCACGCCCCGGGGGCGATCTTGGGCTATGAGCCGACTGGACTGTGTCTGCAGCAATGGATCTGCTATGGATCCTGTTCCGCGACTAAGAAACAGCGGAATTCTGGTCTCCTGCTGCCCGGAGTAATGCTCTGATCTGCAGCAAGCCTCTGCCAGCCTCTGACTGGGAAGGCTGAATTGACTCTGCTATACGGGCTGCAGCTGCTAAATTCTAAATCGGAGTTCGATATACCTGCGGGGGTGGAAAGAGCTGACGTCGACTAGATTCTGGAACCCATTGTCGTGCACGCTCGTCGAATGCTCGCTGGAGGTTCTCCAGTCGAGTGCGCTCAGCCAAGTTTGCCAGGCATGCGTCCTCCAAGGCACGAGCCTCAGGGGTTTCTCCAATGATAGGAGTGTGCAGTGCATCCATGTTCCGTCGACGAAGTTCTTCTCTCTGCAGCGATGTGAGAGGCTCATGGAGATATTCCTCATGGGGATGCGACGGGTCGCCTCCACCTATGCCTCCGTCGGTGCGGGGAAAACCAGGAGGACTGCGCGGTCCATCGACCATCAGAACCTCCGCCGCCGGATCACTGCTGTCGCACTCGGATGCGATCTCTGCGGAGCCAGTCGAACAGGCCGTAGAGGGATTCATCGGGCTCGATTGCCGCGACTTGAGGGGTGGCCGACTGGCGTGCCACCGCGTGTCTCACCCACCGCTGAAGTCTCGACCAACCGGAGCGCTTGCGCCGGCGGGAAACAGGGAGGGGGGACAACACAGGGGTCGACCAATAATGGGTCAACGGTTGCCGCAAGAGGATGCCGCGGACGCACGCGCGAAAGTGCGTTACCCTGTGGACAGCGAGTGCGTCCACGTCGAGCGGAGCCTCCTGAAGCCAATCGGAGTCATCGGCGATGAACATGAGCGCGCCGAGACGGATCTCGCGGCCCTCTACCAAAACTCCACCAAAAACCATGATGATTTGGGTCGGAAAAGATCACAACTCCTCCAAGAAATCGCTAAGACACCCGCCCCACGGTGGGCGCCAACTGTCATGGTTCTAAGTCTGACAGTAATGTAGGGGGGTAGGTATGGAGAGGCAAGATCTTAGCTATGGAGTAGTTGTAAGCACACGAGGTTTACAAGTTCAGGCCCTTCTCGGAGGAAGTAATAGCCCTACGTCTTGGAGCCCGGAGGCGGTCGACTGGATTATGTGTGTATGAATTACAGGGGTGCGAACCCTTTACACTAAGGAGGGGGTGGTTTATATAGAGTTCGCCAGACCCCTCCGGCCCTCAGTTATGCAGGGTTTTAAGTACATTAAGGTCGGGCGTTACTGGTAACGCCCCTAATAAAGTGCTATGATGACCATAAAAACTACTTAATGACCGACCGTTAGCATGCGGAGTGACTTTAGGTCTCCTGGCCGTTGAGTGGTTGGATCTTGGTCGAGTGATTGCTTCTTGGTCGAGTGTCTTCGAGTCTGTCGAGTGGAACACCTCCAAGTCGATTGAAAGATGATTTCTTCTAGAGATGTCCTTGGGTAGGGCAGTTAGGACAGGTCCATGACCCTACCCTAGGTACATAGCTTCATCACTTGGCGTAGCACTTCTTTGTCATCGATGATCTATACACCTGCATCGTCACATGAGTCGATGATATGCGACATATATAGTTGAGCAACAGAAATAGACAAACTTGGCAAAAATAGAAGCAACATATCATAAGCATAAATAACAAAGTTCATCGTACCCAAAATGCCCTACCTAGAGTGATCTTTGCTAGTCGAGGAGGACGGTTTAATTACATCACAAATAAAGTTTCGTCGTACATAACTCAAAGTTTTGTCATACAGATAGTATGGACTAATGGACACATTATCATATATCGACAATCAGTCCATGTCGTCCCATCCATCCAAGTCAGGGAGATAGTCCCTGAGGTTAGTGAAAGGCTACGCATGTTCGGACGTCTTCCCGTGACATTTGTCCTTCTTCATAGAACATCCCTATTTTTTCGACGACCTCCTTCATGATGATTTGGGCAAGTTCGCGCTGGATGTCATAGAACTCAGCTCGAAGTCGATGATCCTCGATATCTCTTGAGTTCTTTGCCCATTGCAGAATATGGGCATCGCCGGATCTAGGTGACATGCGAAGGTTCTGGTGATCTCGTCTGTACTCCAGCATGTGGTGTAGGACATAGAATCCATCATTAAGAGAATCACTCGGTTGCTGGATGCAGCAGAAGTCGGTCTTATGGCCGAAGGCGGGCCTGCCGTCCATTTTCTTCTTGTCCTTGACCTCTCCACCCCGTGCGCCGTAGTAAAACATAGCACTGTTGACAACAGACTTGATGTGGGTGTAATCCTTTTTGTTAATGTTCTTCGACGAGTCCAAGTAAAGAGCGTGGGAGTATTGGGGGTAGAGGATGATGAGGACGGCGCGCCCGCCGCTGCGCAAAATAAGTACACCTCAAATTAATTAGCCTCCACCGTGCAAATGAATGATTGAAATCAAAAGAAGGATATCCACGCGAATGACTTACAAGGGATGATAAGGCACGAGAATCACCTCCTTGTCCTTATTAGCGAGCATGAAATTGGCAATGTATTCCCTCGCGTATTCACGGTGCTCTGCGCAGACTCCCAAGAAGCCCTCGTGCATGAAGTATGGGTCAGCGACACAGATATGAGGTATCTGCTCAAAGGCGGACAAACGTAAAATCCAGCTTCTTCAAGTGAAACATGTCGAAGATGTAATCGAATCAAAGGAAGAACTTCTCCGCAGGGAATGTGTGGACGTACGACAATTGTCGCGACACGTTAACCACATAGAGTGGGTATCCTGGATTTTTTGAGGCGATGAGGCCTTTCTCTATCCGCATCACATCATCATGAAGTCTCCTTAAATCGCCGAATCTGGCCCCTAGCGTTGCTTTAGGTAGGATTGGTTGACCAGGGATATGCCATTTTGCCGCACCGGGGATATATATACGGTCTTGAACCCGAGGCTACTGAGGCGGCTGGATCATAGAAGCAGCTTTTTTGCCTTTCCTCGGTCTTGTCCTAGACTTCTTTACTACCTGAAGGTTGTCCATAATACGTTCAGACTCCGGTGGCGGCAATTTAGGCACCGACTCATGATGCTCAAACCCTAAGTAGGCGCCAGTATTGACATACTCTTGATTGTCATCCTCATCCTCATCTATGGCGACGTCACCAGCGACTAATGGAGCCTCTTCCTCACCCCCTCCGCTATCACCTAGTACGACAGCCAACGCTAATTGGGTAGGTGAGGTGTTGATGTTCATACCTAACTGCGTGCTCGTGGGTGTGCTCCCGGCCGCCTCCAGACGAAGCAGACTCTTTGGCCACAACAGGACCCACCCATTGCAACAATCACCAAGCCGCCACGGGGTCTCGTCGTCATCCCCCGCTAGTACCAGAGGAGCCAAATTCCCGTGGCCTGGTTTGACAGTGGCCACGGAAACCTTGAAGACGTCCGGGGGGATCGGACGGTTGTAGAACAATGGTTCCTTCAGCTCCATTATCGTCGCCTTCCCCACATCCACCTTCTGGTCGCTGATGGTGTACAATATGGTGCATGGGGTTTCATCAGCCTACAAAGAAAAGTCTGCGACGTGAGACATCTGAAAGGCAACGAAAACGGGAGATTATACATTTATTAAAGGTGCCGGTGTGACAGATACAGTGAGGGCGTCGAGCTCAGCCAAAGACGAAGCACCGCCGAGCACGTCCGGTGCCGGAGCGGGTGCGGGAGCAGGTGCAGGAGCCGGTGCAGGAGCCCGTGCGGGAGCAGGTGCAGCTGCAGGTGCTAGTGCAATGCTAGTCGAGCTGCTCCCGAAGAAGTCAGCAAGGGGAAAGTCCGCTGCATTTTTTCTGGATTTTGCATGCTCCAATTGAAAATGGCCGGAACCAAGGTATAGTAGACATATCTACAAGCACCTGTTTTGCGGCAGCTACCGCTGTTGCGACTGTCTCAGATGATTTCTTCTCAACCGCAATCTCAACCTTCTTGTCGATGTTTTCTTCAATTAACCTCCGTCTTTCCTTTCCCTCCTCCGTGGTCTCACGGTAGTACTTCTTCCACGTGGTGCCATCTCCGACACTGTGCATGTGTCCATATGAAGGTCGAGTCTCCACTAGGAGTCTTTTCAATATGTTCAACGCCCGGTTGAATGGAGTGTCCCACTTGGGCCTCGCCAACACCTCAGATGGCGAGTCGCTTTCGGCCGCAATCCTATGCTGGTCTCTCTGCAAAAGGCACAAGGATCGTTTACAAATATGACTAACTTGAGTCGAATTGATCAGAAACTAAAATTACCAGCAGTCTCATGAACTCCGTCGTGACCGCGTTCGTCTCGAAAGCCTTCTTCACTGGGTCCCAACAGTGTCGGGCCCTGTGGACGTCACGCTCCTGCGGGGCAGTGAACTCCGCCAAGGGGTCTGGGATGCCTAGACTCACGGCTTCCGCGTCCTCCTTGGCCCATATGGACCTCTACCTGCCGTAACCACGGCTTCCGAGGTAGTGGCACCCAATGTTCCTCTATTGAAGCCCCTTCATGTACTTCAACTTTTTTTGGTAGCTTTGGCCTCGCAAGCCGCCTTGAATATTTGAAAGTGTTGTGTCGTGATTGTCGAATTATCCTTTACAATGTCGGAGTAGGGTTCCTTTTTGTTGACGATCCGATCTTTCACACTTGATTTCCCGGCGGCCAACGCGTCGCTAAACTTGGTCATGGCGTGTTTGTTTATCTTCTTCATTGTCGGGTCCTTATCTAGATCTTTATAATCATTTTCATTCCGGCCCGGGAACAAGAATATCTGGTGCAGCTTCTTTAGGAGGGAGGGCCTCATATTATCTATCTTCTTTAGTTTCGCATCGTTGATGGTGGCAGTTGTCCGTATGAAGCAGCCTATTTGATTGCCGTAGCACGCGCGCGTTTCCTCGGGCGCGTTTGGAAGCCGTTGCCTCTTTGCTTTCGGTTCTATACCTGCTCCGCTAGTCTCGGCGCCGGTCTCAGTCTCAGCGCCGGTCTCGATGCCGGTCTTAGTCTCAGCACTAGTCTCAGTCTCAGCGCTGGTCTCGATGTCGATCTCAATCTTCGATGTGACAGGTGGACCCAGCAACATCAACTGTTGAACGTCGGCTTCCCTCAAAAATTCTTCTGCCGCCAGGTAGACGTTGTCGCAGTCACGGAACCCTTTCCTTCATCGTTGCTAGCCATGTTTTCTACGATTAAATCTAGTCAATTAATTCTAGTCCTAATAAAATGAATAACGACATAAAAAGGCCTACGCTTTGCAGGAACGTTGACTCCTTCCCGGTGCGGCAAATCCGGGGCACTCGATATGTCCTAGTTTGTAGAACAAGTCTTGCCGAAATTCACGGAAAATTTCGACATGACTTTTGCTAAAAAGTGGACAAATCGAGAACCTGAAATTTGTCAGAACGGAAATAAATCAACATTCCGGCAAAACATAGGCCACTCGGCTTCATTCCCTGGAAACAACAAATCCACTTGGGCACAATCGAACTACTTCAATGAAAAGATATAACATGAGCAAACACTATTGAGGAATTTGCATATAACATGACCACTTCAATGAAAACATATAATCAACAATAATGGAATGTGCAAATGAACATCAGTGACACATATCATATCACAACAATATTGTTTTTTGTTTACATAGCAACAATTAGTTTAACCAAGTTTTTCAAAAGAAAAACAATTTTGTTTTTTGTTTATAGCTAAATGCCACAGCTACTATTTTTTATTTATAGCTAAATACTTTTGTTTTTTGTCTAAAGCTAAAAGTCTAGGAACTCCATTTTCTCTAACCCTTCTGACCTCACCAAAATTTCCACAGCAAGACCTTAGTGCCTACACCCAATTTCTTCAAAAATATTCAGGTCCATAGTCCAAATAATTCAAATTTCATTTAAATGAAATTTGGAACAGATTCAGGTCCATAGTCCAAATAATTTTGTATAGCTATGTGTTTTTGTTTATAGCCTCTATTAATTTAAATCTAAATGCTACTATTATTTACATACCCTTTATTTATTTAAAGCTAAATGGAACTACTATTTAGGCATTTTCATAAAAAAAATCCATAGCTAATTTCCTAAAAAAATTGCTAATCATTTTTCCTAAATGCTAAAAAATGCCTACTGCCCTAAACAAATCTAGGGTTCATATGCACACCTACTGTTCATATGAACATCAACACAGCATCAACATTTATATGAATTGCCTTAGCAGAGAGAGAGAGAGAGGAGGGTAGGGTAGAGGAGAGGCAGAGCCTTATGGTCGGCGATGAGGGCAGGCTCTGGATAGGCCGGCGGAGGTCCTGGGCGGGCTCGGGCGGTGGCGGTGAGGTCGAGGGCGGCGGCGGTGAGCTCGAGGGAGGCGACGGTGAGGTCGACGACGGCCTCGGGCGGCGGTTGTGAGGTCGAGGGCGGCCTCGGGCGGCAGTGGCAGTGGCGGAGCCAGCAAGCTGAAGGAGCCGGGGCAAACTCTTTACACAGTGTCGTTGCTCAGCATTTGCCCAAGTAATTAGTAATGCTAATCATGGTTTCTTATGATTTCTTTGTATTGTTTAGTGAAGAATGGCTGGAGCAGCCCGGGCAGCTGCCCCAGGTCGCCGGGAGCTAGCTCCGCCACTGGGCAGCGGTGTGGTCGAAGGCGGCCTCGGGCGGCGGTGTGGTCGAAGGCGGCAGGGCGACGGTGGCGATGGAGCTGTTGGGGGAGAGGGGGGAGTGGAGGGGGAAGGACTTAGCGAAATATTGAGCCCGCGTAGCCGGGTGTTAAGTCAAAGTAGCAGTAGCGCTTTTTGCCGAAACGCGCTATAGCTAAGTTAGCTATAGCGTTTTCCAGCGAACCACGCTACAGCTATTCCTTTCTATTTTATTTTTATTTTTGTTTTGTTTTCTTTACATTTTCTTTTTTTCATTTCTCTTTTTTCTATTTCTTTCATTTTCATTTACTTTTCTACTTATTTTTCTATTTATTTTCTTTTTTCATAGCAGTAGCGCTCTACAGCATAAACGTGCTGCTACAAAGTTTTTAGCAGTACCGTGCTTTTGGAAGAACCGCTACTACTATTCCTAGCCTACCGGCACCAGCGAGGGATTATAGTAGTAGCGCTTTTCCGCGCAGACGCGCTACTGCTACAACAATGGTTGTAGCATGCTTTTGTAACAAGCGCTACTAATAAGTAGCAATAGCACCATGTTTTTACTAGCGCTACTGCTATACCTCTGTGTATAAGGTTTTCCCTAGTAGTATCACTTTAGAAAAACAATTTGCATATCTGTTCGTACATTACAACATTAATCATAGCATCTATGTCGACACAACATACCATTTCGTAGCCAATACACTGACATGCTATAGAATTTTGCTGATATATGACATCTGATTCGCAAGTAATAAATGACTTTTTTAATTACAACTGGACTTATGAATTAAATAAATCAGTAGCATCAACTTTACATAGAACATTATTGTTGGCATTTTTGTCCCCTTAACCATGCAGGACCTCAAAGTATCTTGAAATCATGAGTCCCCACCTACAAGGCTCAACCATTGTCAGGTTAGAAGATAACATCATCTAGGATCTTTGTTGTTGGTTGGAGTTAATAATGTCTTGGCAAAATAGACTATGTCCCCTTTGGTATGTCTCCTACGTTGGTTCGGAACAGAACGTATCTTTGCTTCACAAATTAATGTAAAATGGTAGTCACTTCAAGAAGTGGTTGTGTGGTACTGTCTAATTTATGAAAATCATTATTGCAAAAGTTTACTACCGCAGTCCCATGGCCGGCATCAATGGCGGTGTATTTTTTGTCCATGTTTTGGTGTGGCAATACTGCTAAGAGGGTTTGGATCGCAATAGAAGTAAGTAGAAATTATTTGTTTTGAGATAACTAGGGAGAATTATGTTGAGAACCTTAAATTTTAAATATGAGTGATATGGACAAAACATAATTACATGTATTTACAATTTTCCCCTCATATCCATTTCTGTTCAGTAGCACTGATAGTATCATGAGGATCTATATTTCCAAAATAAGATTGACATATCAAATGTCATATTGTCCATAACATTGAAAATATTGTGAGGTTCTATGTTTTTATTTTGTTTCTATATTACTAAAATCAAATGGAACAATATGTAATAATTAAATAGTCTCTGATCCATCTTGAAATTAAATAGTAACCACTTTGGCTTCTACTTCATGACATTTGAAGGAGTGAACTGATCGAACGAATTCACCCAAGTAGCATTGTGTCTGCATGTATTATAATTGGCTGGATGGGTGTGATTTCTGTAATTTAATTGCATGTACAATATGGTTCTAAGAAATATTTGAAAATATGGAATTATAAAAGAATTGATGATTGTGCCTATGCAAATATTGACGCTTATAAAAAATTTCATATTCCCCAACCCATATATAGGGCACAACTTTCAACATGAACAACTATTCTTGTATGTATTGATCAATCAATCCCAAATTTCTTGCTCTAAATTATTCTTATGATGAAATGAGTGAGTAAATAGTGTTGCATAAGAGCTAACATTCACTTTATATAAATAAGATTTTTGTTAACTATTTGTAGTAGATAGGTTTAACTTAAAAAACATAATGAGCAGTCAATGTTCTGTAGGGTTGTTCCAATATATATCAAATATAGTTGATACTTTAATATATAAATTAATCAAACTATACATATGAGGCCCGCTTATCGAAACTGTACTTCAAAATCCACAAAATTAATCAAAGCATATTTATTTCAATATAATACATTCCCTTTTGTAGCATACTTTAACCAATAAAACACAGCTGTGAAAAATGACATTACAATTATGACAAAATATATTTTATCCTATTTTCATATGAATATTATGCAAACGAATGGTCAAAGTTGTAATGTAAAAAGTATGTTGATGTCTAAAACATCAGGTATTTTCAAATATAGCAAGTAAATATGAGTAATGAAGATCTAGAAAATGTTTTCAAATCAAAATTCTCACAGTTTAGCTGCCTTACCGGTTCGTTTGGATTTTTATCCACTTCTGTAGGAATATATATTTTAGTAGATTATGTTAACATCCTTTGGCCATCAACTTTGTTCAACTCTTGACATCACTTGGAAACATCATGAACGGATGAGGTGATGGTATGTACTCCTTCCATTCCAAATTGATTGTCGCTCTAGGTTCGATAAAGTCTATGTAAAAATATATCAGTATCTATAAATCATCTTAGTTTTCATTAGATATGAATTACAATATATTGCCATGCTATATATATTTTTTATTGTGATATTATCTTAATACTATAACTTTAGTTAATTTGGAATAGAAGGATTAATAATTT
This sequence comes from Triticum aestivum, assembly GCF_018294505.1. Classification (NCBI taxonomy): domain Eukaryota; kingdom Viridiplantae; phylum Streptophyta; class Magnoliopsida; order Poales; family Poaceae; genus Triticum; species Triticum aestivum. The sequence goes on along the minus strand of NC_057797.1, from coordinate 35,922,574 downwards.
AATATGCACAAAGGTCATACGTGATCGTCAGTAATTCTTTTGAAAATAACATGACAAGAGTTTGCTCACAAGTTGAAATAATTAAAAATGTTGCTACCTATCTTATTAAGAATATTTTTAGTGATTAGAGTATTTATTATTTATTTACTAAATTGTTGGAAAACATGTTTCTTTGTTAATTTGCAAGGGCCACTGTGCTAGTTTAGATTCATTATGAAATATATTTTTGTACTATATTAATTTATAGCATATGTATTTGTGAAATTTTTTTATGGAGTTGGTCAAACTTAATAAAATATCCTTCAAAAAATCCTAGAACTTCAATTATTTTGGAACGGAGGGATTACCTAGCATACTTGTCGGCCCACGAACGCAAGGTATTTAACAAAGTCAGATATGGAGCAGGAAATAACAAGGTAAGATGAATCTAAAAACAGGCCAGTTTGCCCATGTTGCAATGTGCCATAGCAAGCGCTCGCTTCTTTTCTTTTTTCTGTTTCCTTGGTTTTTATTTTGTTTTCTGGAAAATAATGTATTTTTTAAAAATTTGTGAACTTTTTTTTGTAAAAATGTGAAAAATTTAGTTGTTTGTGAACATATTTTTAAGAGAATATATTTAAAAAATATCAATTTTTGCATTTTGAATAATTTCTAAATGCATTTTTTAAATGGTGAACATTTTTAAAGAAAACATGATTTGTTTTTGAAATAGTGAATATTTTCTAGATGCAAACACATTTTGGAATTGTTAAGATTTGAAAAAAAACTGAATAGTTTTAAAAATAATTGAACATATTTGAAGAAACCCCGGAAAAATTGTAAAGGAAAACAATAAAACTAGACCGGGACCTTTGAGAAGATTCCCAAAACCAATAAAAACCGGATAGAAGAAGCTTCCCAAAATAGGGATAGCCATTGGCTATTAGAACCGGCCGATATGTCGCTTAGTTCGTTACCACTTTGCGATTGGTGGACAATTGGATGCTATGACCATCCAATGGGATTTGCCGACATGGACCCGGAGGGACACAACGAACCAACACTCATTAAATGAGTTGAAAACGGTGGGCCATAGCATGAGCACACATTGAAAGAGGATACACAGGAAAATTTGGAAGATATACATGAGCGGACGCTCATTAAATGATTTGACAACAGTGGGCATAGCATGAGCACACGTTGAAAGAGGATACAAAGGAAATATTGAAAGATATACATGAGCGGACACTCATTAAATGAGTTGACAATGGTGGGCCATAGCATGAGCACACGTTGAAAGAGGATACGAAGGAAATATTGAAAGATATGGATGAGCAGAGACAAATCCCGAAGAAATTGGACAAATCAGATTAACAGGAGGTCAGGAGCGTCTTAGAACGGGCTTGGACACAAATTTTCCAAAGTTTAATTTTTTAATAAAAGGTGTATAAGCATAATTTTATCAAGTATTGTCAGGTTTCATCTTGTTTCAAAGTTGAACAGTGGATCTATGCACACCATATAACGTGCAACATAGGAAAGCTTTTCTCATGGCATGTGTACTTTAGAAGGTTATGTCGTATTTTTAGCATGTAACACTTAAACTGGCATGGGTTTTTAGCGAAATGCTAAGTAGTGTATGTTTACTCACTTGTACAAAACAGGTCCTGAGGCGGTTTTAAGGTGGTTTTATCTGCCGTCTTTAACCAACCAAAGAGAATACTCATATTATTTGAGATGGACGAGGAACCGCTTGGCTTCTTGATTGTGCTCGAATCAACAATTTACAATCTCCGCCGATTCTACATAAGTAACCGACTGCAAAAGTTAGTAGCATCATTCGGCTATGTATACCGAACCGACTAGAATATTAATTAGTTAGTACTTTTGTTAGGTTTTCGTGCAAATCGGATTGGATTGTAGTGAATAACATCGGGGCTGCAAGTCAAACGAGAAGTGGTGTTTCTACACATGTACTAATTTTATGTTTTGCATCCAGCCCTGCAAATTTAAAAGAAAAAATAAAACAGAAAACTTAAAGCGCAAACGCTGCAGTCACTAGGCTTATGGCGCGAACGAGTTGTGTTGATGGAGTTGCTGACGTCACCTGGATATGGATGGTGTAGCGCCGTAGCATCGCATCGTCGTGGTTTGTGGCCAGTCCAGGAAGGAATTAAGAATCTGCTTCCCATGGAGTCGGTCATTTACATCTCTCCAATTATAGTATCCCAGATATAGCAGCAGAAGAAACCTGTAAACCAGGAAGAGATATGTGGAGCTTTAATTCTCTCCTTCAAACCGAAACGGCTCCCTCTCTGCCGCTGCACTATATATACGGCTTGACGGTGAGGACCTTGCCCAGAGTATCCACCACGCCTCGCGCCGGAGCCGGTGCCCGAGCAGCCTGTGATACCTGCCACGGCCGCGGGTGCCGGCCCCATGGATCACGTGCAGGAAGCTGATGCCCGCGCCATGGTCCGTGGCGAGGACAACATCATCTCCCCCGGCGCCATGGATCCCAAGAACTGGCGGCTCCATGGTCCGCCGGTTAACCGGGAGGGAGATTCGTCGCAGCCGCCGGTGAGGCGCGTACCGCTGCCGCCACCGGCGTCGGACTCGGAGGGGAAGTACCAGTGCACCAAGTGCCCCAGGAAGTTCCCCACCCCACAATCCCTTGGCGGCCACATGTCGTCCCACGGCAAGGCCAACAGGGTCGCCGAAGCGCAGCAACGCCTCGACGGGCTCCCCGTCGCCCCGGCCGTTGACAACATCATGGCGTCGACCGTAGCCCCGGCGCCTCTGGCCGCAGCCGCGGTTGACCACACCATAGTGCCGGCGCCTCTTGCCACAGCCGCGATTGATCTCAACATAGCCCAGCCGCCTCCGGCCGCAGATGCGGTGGTGCCGCCGGCGGCCCCAAACCCAAATGGGGTTCCGAGGGACTTCGATCTCAATGTCGAGATCCCCTGGGAATGAATCGGAGAGCTAACGCTATACCCTTGCCAGCCATGGAATATATATTGGTCTGTTATGGAGTCTGGAGTCCGTGCTACTACACAGCGAGCATCATTTGCTTGATCTTAGCTAGGTAGTGGTGTGTATCGGTTGAGTGTCATTTTGGTTTTTTTTATCATATATTTCCTCCTTCACAAAATTAGTGTCTTTGATTTAATACAACTTTGTAAGTTCAACTAAATCAAAGACAGTTATTTTAGGATGGAGGAAAGTTCTACTAGATCAAAGACGTTTATTTTGGAACAGAGGAAGTACCAGATATAGCTGCATGTAAAATGCTTCTGAAACATTCTATTGTCAGCAAGACTATAATGTCTGGCTAGTTTTAATTGAGAATTTGGGATATGCGTCCCCTTAATATTGGTGTGTGTCAGTGGTGTATCTATGTAATATCAACATATAATTCTTTCAGTCAAATCTTAATTTGCCGCTACTAGTAAGCTGTACTGTTAACGTTCATACGATTTCTTACTTGCAGTGATGCAGATTGACTGGGGGAATCAAGCTGACTTACTAGAATTTTTTTTATCGAATTTTAGTTTGTCGGTTCATTAGCAGTACAGATTCATTAACAGGCCCGAGTATATGTTCCAACACAGGAACTCAAAAAAAAAAAAACTACAACGTACTTATATTTGCTGTTGTTGGTTTGGCAAACTCTTCATGCACCACAACAGGAACTCACTTGAGCTCACAAAAAGAAACCCAGGAGCTCACTTGCAGCGAATCCAAGAGTATTGGTTGAGTTTGCAGTTGTTATATGCTATTGTACTCAACTACACAATCTAGATAGTTTGGAAAATATTGTAGTTCTAGTAAGGAAAAAAAAACCACCACTATTAAAAAAAAGTTCGCAGAACCAATTATTATATCTACAAATAAAAAATAAAAAATGCCACTGAAATGGCAAGAATAGTTTTTGAGTCGCCATGGAAGAAATAAGTGTTCTTGGCTTGACCACAATAGATGGTCCACAATTAGTTACTAAGTTTGCTTAGGTACCCCCCCCCCCCCCCTCTCTTTAGAAAAGTTTTCAGATTTCGATTCGGATTAAAGGTGGAGATTATAAGTTACCCCTTCAATAAAAAAAGATTAGATTGTTCTATTCTCTTGTTTTATCCATTGGGAGAGTATATGGATTCGAATTAGTTCATAGTGAATTTACGAGAAAACTCTTTTTAAGTAACTTTAAGATTCGTGTAAGCTTTTAAGGGGGTTGTACTAAAGCAATAGGTTGTTGACCTTTTCACCACTGTTAGGTCTTAGCAGGCCGCTTCCGCCTACAAAAGCACAACACTTTAGGGCATTTGACGTGTTCCGCGGGTACTCTTTAAGTGGGACATGTAAAAAAGCACATCATTCTTACAAATTGTGAAGTCCTAGAATGGTTGGATGGTTAGAGGTCTTGAATCACCTGTGGATGAAGGACAACCTTCAAATTTGTCGTTGGCCCTACCGCATGCATGGTTAACATATCATGCAAACGGAAGTGCCACATAGTTAGTCACCTTCAATTAATAGATTTTCTGTTTTACTAAAAGGGTTTTGTTCACACTTGATGTCGTCTTGGTGCGGTAAACCTACCTTCAACGTGAGCATGTGTCAATGCACATATGTGCAAATATCATTAATTGGTTCTTGCATCGGTTTCAAAAGTAATGATGCTTGTCGAGTGTGTGCACATTGCATATAATGCAACCTAGAAAAGCTTGTGATTCCATGATTATTCTTATTTCGTGCAAGATTTGGAAGAGACATAAAATGGGGTTTCCGATAACCTAAGTGATATGTCTTCCATCCTCATGCAAAAGATTACGGAAGAACTTGACGTTTGGTTCGGCTGACCCTCGACATCTTTCTATTTTAATGAACAACCATAGCATGTCATTTATTGGCAAATGCGTTAAATGAAAATTCATGGGCATATTTTCCTAGAGTAGGTTGTCTGTGTTAATATTACGTAATTAGGATTTTCATGGTGTGCATGGGTTGTATGAATATAGCGGTCCCAAAGAAATAGAAAGAAAGGTGGTAGGAGAACCCCTAAGCAAAAAGGGTAAAAACTGGGACGATTTTTATTTTAAGTTGTTATTTTCCCTATGTGTTTAGTCATAGGGATGTCACACTATTAAGGTGCCCAAAAAACAGACTAGGTAGAGATGAAGTTGGGATTCAAATTGACCAAACTCCTCCTAATAGAAATTGAGCATCTTCTAGAAGATCCTCAACTACGAGAGGCCAAACGAGCATACGAAGAGTCCACCAGATGGCATCCGGACCTTGGCACTGAGACCGAGGAACATTGTACTAAATCAAAGACACTTATTTTGGGACCGAAGAAGTACTAGATAGCTGCATGTAAAATGCTTCTGAAACATTCTATTGTCAGCAAGACTATAATGTCCGGCTAGTTTTAATTAAGAATTTGGGATATGCGTCCCCTTAATATTGGTGTGTGTGTATCTATGTAATGTTGACATATAATTCTTTCAGACAAAGTTCAATTTGTCACTCCTTGTAAGGTGTACTGTTAACATTCATACGATTTCTTCCTCGCGGTAATGCAGGTTGACTGGAGCAAGCAAGCTGACTTACTCGAAATTCTTATCGAGTTTTAGTTTGTTGATTCATTAGCAGTACAGACTCATTAACTGGCCCGAGTATATTCCAGCTACAACGTACTTATGTTTGTTGTTGTTGGTTTGGTAAGCTGTTCATGGACCAACACAGGAACTGACTTGAGCTCACAAAAAGAAAAACAGGAGCTCACTTGCTTGGAATCCAAGAGTTTTGATTCAGTTTGCAGTTGTTATATGCTACTGTACTCAATTACACAATCTAGTTAGATTGGAAAATCCTGCATTTCTAGTAAGGAAAAGAAAACCACCATTCTTAAAAAAAGCTTGCAGAACCAATTATTATATCTACAAATATAAAAACAAAAAGCCACCGACATGCCAAGCATAGCTTTTCCGGAAATAAGGAGCCTCTTGCTTTATATGACATGTATACGTAGAGGTACGCAGCCCGTCACACCCCTCCGTCATGGGCCTGGCCCATTATTCCTTTCTATTTTTAACCTTCAAAAGGTAAGTGCAAGAGGTAGGATTTGAACTACTAACCTGTTGGTTTTCTTCCTCCGTTACATGTTGTTCATTGTTACTCCCTCCAATCCTAATATTTAGTTTGTGCGCATAACTCTGTTCACGCATACAAGCGAGTCCAAACTTTGATCGTGGGAGGTGGGCGAGGTAAATACGCATACATGCTCATGGCTAGGAATTAGTAAAGCGGATTAAAGGGGCAGATTTACGGGGATTGGTTGCATGCCAAACAGGGAGAGGCGGGCTTTTCCTCAAAAAAAAAAAAACAAGTAGAGGTGGGTGTGCAAATGCCCATTGGCTAGTATGTGGAAGTCCAAGTCAGATTTAATATGAGAGGTTGCCAGTGAGACGGATTACCGGCGGCAGATCTGGAAAGGATCGCTAGAAAATGGGAAGGGGCAGAGTAATACGCCAAAAGATTTAAAAAGATTATGTGCAGACTAAATAGAATCGGTGGGAGTACTTCTTTTATTTTTCTTGTTGTGCATCTTCTCAGTTCAGTTTCTTTTTAATTGGCATTTTTTTCTTTATTTTTCTTTATTTCTTCTTCTTCCTCTTAGTCTTTTTCATTTGCTTAAATTAATGAATATTTTCTTAATTTTTTTAACTTTTTTTAATACCATGAACTTCAAATGGCCTTACTTTTTTCATGGCCTTGTATGATCAATTCAAGGCATAATGCCAAATTGTTTTGGTTTCGACAAATTTTGCATTTTCTAAAGTTTTCTAGGTAAAAAATGATCGAAAATGGCTGGAAGTGTCGCAACTTGCATATGGTATCGGAAACCGTTCAAACCTTGCATGGATGCTTAACATGGGCACGCCCACCTACTTGTAAAAGTAGGTGTTATTTCAAGAATGTCCAAAACTATATATGGTTAGGTGTTCGGGTTGGCCAAAAGGCTCACGTTGTTTTCTCGAAATCCTTCAAATGACCCTAATTTTTTTCACCACGTTCTATGAAAAATTCAAGGTACCATGCTAAGTTGTTTGAATTTTTGACAATTCTTACATTTTCTGGAGTTTACTCCGTGAAAACGGTCGATAAATGGCCGGACATGACGCAGCTTACATACGATATCAGAATTTGTTAAAACTTGACATGGATGCCTATCATGGGCATGCCCAACTACTAAAAAAGGTTGGGGCAATTTTATGCATGTACAAAAATAGACCATGTTCGATGGAGTTTGTCTGGATATGCCACACGGCTTCGTCTAAGAGCACATTGTTTTTCGACATCATTGAAATGACCCCAATTATTTTCATGGCATTGTATGACCAATTCAAGGCACCATTACAAGTTGTTTTGATTTCCTATAAATCATGCATTTCTGGAGTTTTCTCGGTCATAAAAGACCGAAAATGGCCGAACGTGTCGTAACTTACATACGGTGTCGGAAATTGTTTAGACCTGACATGGATGACTACAATGGGCATGCCAACCTGCTTGCAAAAGTTGGAGTCATTTTAAAGATGTCCAAAAATAGATCATGTTCCACATATGTTGTCCGGATTGGCGAGAAAGCTCCGTTTGAGAGCACGTTGTTTCTCGACATCCGTCAACTGGATTCAATTTTTTTTCATCGCCTTATACGACCAATTCAAATTAAAGCACCCTGCCAAGTTGTTTGGGTTCTTAGAGAAGTTTTGCATTTTCTGGAGTTTTTCCGATAAAAAAGCCGATAAATGGCCGGACCTGTCGCCACTTGCATACGATATCGGAAATCATTCAAACCTGCCATGGATGCCTACCATGGGCATGCCCGCTCCTGTAAAAGTTGGATTATTTCATGGATGTCCAAAACCAGACCATGTTCAGTGGAGGGTGTCCGGATATGTTCCATGGCCATGTATGACCAATTCTAGGCACCCATGCGCATTTGTTTGGGGTTTTGACAAGTTTCACATCATCTAGAGTTTTCCTGGTGAAAAAAGACCGATAAATGGCCAGACGTGTCGCCACGTGCATATGGTGTTGGAAATCGTTCGACATGACATGGATGCCTACCATGGGCATTCTCATCTGCTTGCAGAAGTTAGGGTCAGTCCTGAGTGTCATGGGTGCAAGTCTGACAGTAGCGTATGGGGGTACGAATTAGAGGGTAGAGCCTAGCTACAATGTTTTTCAACTTTTGCTTTACTTTTTTTGTATTTTGAATAAAATTTGGAATAAATGTTAATCAAACATTTAAAAAATAGATGTGTATAGAATTTTTTTTCTATGATATATATGAAAATTATACAATGTTATGGAAAAAGTAGACATCAAAACATATATTTATATGTGAAAAATTATTAAATATTTATTAAAAAATATTTTTGATGTATAAAGAAAATGTACATGGTGTATTGAAAAATTAGGCATCAAAAAGTATATATTTTATATATAGTAATCATGTATTTGAAAAATGTTGAACGTGTATAAAGAATGTTATTGGTGTATAGCAAAAATGTACACTATGTATGGAAAAAGTTAACATCAAAACCTATGTTTGAAAAAAATGTTAATCATGTAAATAAAAGGTGTTAAACATGTATAAGAAAAAAGTTTCTTATGTATACAAAACAATATACAATATGTATGAAAAAACTACACATCAAAACATATGTCTGAAAAAATGTTGATCATGTATTTGATTTTTTGAATGAGTATAAAAAGGATCTTGCTATATAAAAAATGTATGATCCCTATAAAAGTAGACCTCAAAGCATATATCTTTTATAAATATTAATCATGTGTTTTTAAAAGTGATAAATGTATAGAAAAATGGTTTATATGTATAATGAAAATGTGTAATGTGTATGAAAAACATAATAGGCATCAACATATATTTTTAAAAAAATCTTAATCATGTATAAAAATATATCTGATGTACATAGAAAATATATACTTGCATTAAAACACCGAAGAAAGTCGAGAAGGAAACAGAAAAAAGCAGAGAAATAAAAAATATCACAGAAAACCAAGAAAGAAGCAAAGAAAACCGGAGAAAACCGAGCAAAGACTTAAAAGAAAAAACAGAGAAAGAGGAGAATGAAAACTAAAGAAAATTAAAGAGAAAACAAAGAAAACCACAAAACCCAAAAAACTGCTGCAAAATAGCCGAAAACCGAGCTACACCTCAAAGAATGAACCACCATCCTACTTATCCTCCTTTGCGGGTTTGAACCCACGAAAAATGTTGGGTTTTAAAATGCACCCTGTAGCAGCCTTACTCTCCTACTTGTCCTAGGAGAACCCCTCAAAAGAAACATGTCCTAGGAGAGTAATCCCTTATTATGTCTCTGTTTTGGTAGTCCTCTTTCGAGATTGAGGCTACCGCCTTTATGGCACCCTCCTCACCCTTGTCCTCCCTGTTGATGCATCTTCCTGCACCATAAATTTAAGCGGACATTAACGATGTGCTCAACTCTGCTTCCTCACACTGGCTCATGTAGCTTACCTGATTAGTTCCCGAGCGGAGGCACACGACACGTATAGAGCTAGCACCAATCTGGCCAGCCTGAAGGATCCCTTCAGAATGTTTACTACTTTCCGTTGCCAAAGAAAGCTTGGGCGTGTACTACGTGCCTTTCCTTTCTTTTTTTGACGTGGTAGCAGCTTAAGAACCTACTCCCTCCGTCTCATAATATAAGAGTGTCTGGGTTTTGACACTAGGGACGGAGGGAGTAACTAAATAGGATTAGGAATACTACTTGATCCTACATAGATTAAGTATATGCCTTACTTAATTCCAACTGTATACACGAGTACATGCCATGCATCTATTGATTCGGCATGAGAGAGGCTCTTCCATCCTTCTAGAGATGATACTGACGCGACGGCAAGGTGGCGAGTGCAAGTAACGTTCTCATTACTACTCTCCCAATACCATCTCTTCATAAGCAACTGCACTACAATCCTTTGCCTGCACATGAGGATTAGGAGATGCATCAGCAAGCAACGAAAGGAAAAAAAATGTTCCTAAAGATGCATAAGTGGTTTGACCAGATGCAACGGTCGAAGAAGACCAATGATAGGACTCGGCAAGCAGGTTAGATGCCGCTATTGGAAATATCAGGTTACATGCCTCACACATTCTGCGATTGGAATATCTGTGCCAAGAGACCATTGTAATTTGGGCAATTTTCTATTAATTCTATTTACTGATAATTTCTTCATAAAATGTTCTTATATGGAGAACTTTGAACCATGATCAAAGTTTCAAATGACGCCTCTCCATTGTACATATAGTATTATCCTCTATCAAAGTGGTATCTAAAATTTAAATAATTTTGTGTCGGAAGCATTTGTGTGTTGATGAAACTCTCTGTGTTGTTAAGATGTTATCAAATAGCAGAAATTATTAGTAGGAAACTTTCTCATATGGATTTGTTAACCTTCTATGTGATTTCTCTTTTATGTAAGATTTAATGTTTACATTTTAATGTTGAGTCCGTATGTCTAGCAGCTTCCCCCTTCACATGTGTTCATGTTTTTTTTTGTAGGTTTGTGTTCTACAACTAAGGTACAGGTATGAGGATTTAGCATACCATTAAATTTACTTGAGGTGAGCACTTTGGAGTCTCAACTTTGGAACCGCCTCATACTCAATGCATGGCAAACAAGATATACATGGAAATAGTGTTTCCCAAACAGTGAATATATAGCTAGAGTTTGAATGTGCGCAAATTTTCTCTAACAAGGTTGATCTGATATCAATGGTGTAACCATAGCTTGAGCTGAATAACCAATAAACGTCTAACCAGTAAAAACTCGGATATCAAAGATTAGTTGCTTGGTTGGCAATTGGCACAACAATTACCATGTTGTCTCACATCATAGTGATATGTCTCCAACGTATCTACTTTTCCAAACACTTTTGCTATTGTTTTGACCGCTAATTTGCATTACTTGGATGAAAGTAACCCAGCCTAACGTTGTTTTCAACGGAATTACCATGGTGTTGTTTTGTTCATAAATAAAAGTGCTTGGAATTGGACAGGGATTTTTGGAGAATAATTTTGGAATAAATAATGATTTTTGGAGCAAAGAACTACCGAAGGGGGCCACAAAGCCGCCACACGGGCATGTGGCATGCCCACCCCATGGGCACACCACCTGCCCATGTGGGGTCCCTAGCCACCGCCTTACGATGATTCTAGCACTATAAGTTCCCATTTATCCTAGAAAAAGTCACAGAAAATTATCATCGCATTTTATGATACAAAGCCGCCGTCACCTCCGGTTCTTCATTGGGAGCCCTGATCTGGAGTCCGTTTCTGGCTCCGGACAGAGGGATTCGTCGACGTCGCCCTCGCCAACCCTTCTCTATCAACAATTTCATGGCGCTCACATCCATGTGTGAGTAATCTCTCTAAGCATATGGAGTGACACGTCTCCAATGTATCTATACTTTTTGATTGTTCCATGCTATTATATTATCAATCTCGGATGTTTTATATGCATTATTATGCTATTTCATATCTTTTTTTGGACTAACTTATTAACCTAGTGCCCAGTGCCAGTTGCTTTTTTCCCCTTGTTTTTGGATTTACAGAAAATCGATACCAAACGGAGTCCAAATGGAACGAAACTTTTTGATGATTTTTCTTGGACCACAAGACACACTGGAAGCTTCGGGAGGAGGCCAGAAGGGCCACGAGGTGGCCACAAGCTCGGGGGCACGCACCGCCAAGCTTGAGGGCCCCTCGTGGCACTTCTAACACTAATTCTTCTTGTTTAAATACCCAAATATGCCCTGAAGACTAGAGGGCGCACAAAAAATACTTTTTCGCTGCCGTAAGTTTCTGTCGACGTGAAATCCCATCAGGGGACCTTTTCCAGTCCTCTGCCGGAGGGGGATTCGATCATTGAGGGCTTCTACATCAACCTTGCCGCTCTTCTGATGATGTGTGAATAGTTTACCACATACCTACGGGTCCATAGCTCGTAGCTAGATGGCTTCTTCTCTCTCTTTTATCTTCAATACAATGTTCTCCTCGATGTTCTTGGAGATCTATTCAATGTAATCTTGTTTTGCGGTGTGTTTGTTGAGATCCGATGAATTGTGGGTTTATGATCAGATTATCTACGATATTATTTGAGTCTTCTATGAACTCTTTTATCCATTATTTATATAGCTTTGTATTTCTCTCCGATCTGTTGATTTGGTTTTGTCAACTAGATTGATTTTTCTTGCAATGGGAGAGGTGCTTTGAAATGGGTTCAATCTTGCGGTGCTCAATCGTAGTGACAGAAGGGGACATGACACGTATTTGTATTGTTGTCATTAAGGATAAAAAGATGGGGTTTGTTCATAATGATTTGAAATATCCCTCTACATCATGTCATCTTGCATAAGGCATTACTCCGTTTTTGTTAACTTAATACACTAGATGCATGATGGATAGAGGTCGATGTGTGGAGTAATAGTAGTAGATGTTGGGGAACACAGTAATTCAAAAAATTTCCTACGGTCACGCAAGATCTATCTAGGTTATGCATAACAACGAGAGGGGAGAGTGTGTCCACGTACCCTCGTAGACCGAAAGAGGAAGCATTTAGTAATGCAGTTGATGTAGTCGAACGTCTTCGCGATCCAACCGATCCAAGCACTGAACATACGGCACCTCCATGTTCAGCACACGTTTAGCTCGATGACGTCCCTCGAGCTCTTGATCCAGTTGAGGACGAGGGAGAGTTTCATGAGCATGACGACGTGTTGATGGTGATGATGAAGTTACTGGCGCAGGGCTTCGCCTATGCACTACAACGATATGACCGAGGTATGTAACTGTGGAGGGGGGCACCGCACACGGCTAAGAGAAGACTTGATCCGTCTTTGGGGTGCCCCCTGCCCAAGTATACAAAGGAGGGAGGGAGAGAGGCCGGCCCTCTAGGGGCACGCCAAGAGTATGGAGCCCTACTAGAACTTCCAAGTCCTAGTAGGAATCCTTTTCCTTTTCGGAGTAGGAGAGAAGGAAAGAGGGAAAGAGAGAGGGATTAGGCAAAAGGCAAGGGGGGCACTGCCCCCTTCCCCTAGTCCAATTCAGACCCATGGGGGGCACGCCACCTCCCCTTGGCCTGCCTCCTCTTTTCCCGTATGGCTCAATAAGGCCCATTACTTCTCCCGGTGAATTCCCGTAACTCCCCGGTACTCCGAAAAATACCCGAATCACTCGGAACCTTTCCAATATCCAAATATAGCCTTCCAATATATGAATCTTTACCTCTCGACCATTTCGAGACTCCTCGTCATGTCCTTGATCTCATCCGAGACACGGAACAAACTTCGGTCATCAAATCACATAACTCCTAATACAAATCGTCATCGAACGTTAAGCGTGCGGACCCTACGGGTTCGAGAACTATGTAGACATGACCGAGACACATCTCCGGCCAATAATCAATAGCGGAACCTGGGTGCTCATATTGGCTCCTACATATTCTACGAAGATCTTTATCGGTCAAACCGCACAACAACATACGTTGTTCCCTTTGTCATCAGTATGTTACTTGCCCGAGATTCGATCGTCGGTATCATCATACCTAGTTCAATCTCGTTACCAGCAAGTCTCTTTACTCGTTCCGTAATGCATCATCCCATGACTAACTCATTAGTCACATTGCTTGCAAGGCTTATAGTGATGTGCATTATCGAGAGGGCCTAGAGATACCTCTCCGATACACGGAGTGACAAATCCTAATCTCGATCTATGCCTACTCAAAAAACACCTTCGGAGACACCTGTAGAGCATATTTATAATTACCCAGTTACATTGTGACGTTTGATAGCACACAAGCTGTTCCTCTGGTATTCGGGAGTTGCATAATCTCATAGTCAGAGGAACATGTATAAGTCATGAAGAAAGCAGTAGCAACAAAATTAAACGATCATTATGCTAAGCTAACGGATGGGTATTATTGTCCATCAAATAATTCTCCTAATGATGTGATCCCGTTCATCAAATGACAACACATGTCTATGGTCAGGAAACTTAACCATCTTTGATTAATAACCTAGTCAAGTAGAGGCATACTAGGGACACTCTGTTTTGTCTATGTATTCACACATGTACTAAGTTTCCAGTTAATACAATTCTAGCATGAATAATAAACATCTATCATGATATAAAGAAATATAAATAACAACTTTATTATTGCCTCTTGGGCATATTTCCTTCATTAGATGCAGGCAGGAGTCGGTCTACTTGTCTTGGACGTGATGCCTATATACATGATCATTGCCTTGGATATCATCATAACCATGCGCTTTTCTATCAATTGCTCCATAGTAATTCGTTTACTCACCATATTCCTTCTTTCAAGATATAATCCTCTAGTAAAAACTATGGCCCCCGGGCCTATCTTTTGTCATATTATTTTCAGACCTACAAAATCAAAAACAAAAATAACTTGCTGCAATTCATTTTCTTTTATTTTATTTTGCACTTTTACTTATCTTTTACATCAATCACTATCAGATCTCATCCTTGCAAGTAACCGTGAAGGGATTGACAGCCCCTTTATCGTGTTGGGTGCAATTATTTGTTTGTTTGTGCAGGTGCAATTACTGGAGACTTGTGTGTTCCTCCTACTAGATTGATACCTTGGATCTTAACTGAGGGAAGTACTTGTCTCTACTTTGCCGCATCACCCTTTCTTCTTCAAGGGAAATACCAACGCAAGCTCAAAAAGTAGCATGTAGGTAGATGAGATTTCTTATGTAATCATTGTTAGATTTGTTAGGGCTTGATCCATACTATACACTATGTTCTAGGATTGATGTTGCTATGATTTTGCTATGCTTAACGCTTGTCACTAGGGTCTGGTGCCATGATTTTAGATATGAATTCTATGTGTTTTCATGAATATATTTGTGTTCTTGATCTTATCTGCAAGTTGTATGCACTTCTTATTGTTCTGAACCCTAGATCCCAAGGTGACATATAATTGGGATATCGACGGGGATGACTTTAACTTGAGGATTACATGTATTCAGTATGTTTTAATGCTTTGTTCATGTTATCCATTAAAAGAAGTGCCTTAATTACCCTTAGTTTCCATTAGGACCGCACTGTCACAGAAGCGTAGGACAAAAGATGTTATGCAAGTTTTTATCGCAAGCACGTATGACTATCTACGGAATGCATGCCTACATGTGATTGATCTGGAGTAGTTTGTCATTGCTCTAGGTTATCACTATTGCATACTGAAAGCATCTGAGCAACCCCATCGCTTACTCGATGCCTACACTTTTGTCATTATTGTTTTCGCTAAAATCACTACTGCTGCACTTTGTTACTATTACTATTACTATCATTGTTGCCATCATATTACTATACTACTAATAAAATGTTGTAAGAAAGTTATCTCTTCAGGTATGGTTGAATTGACAACTCAACAGCTAAGGCTATGTTTGATAGCAAAGTATTAAAAAACCAAAGTATTGAAAAACTGCTGTATTTTAGCCAATAGGTCAAAAATACCACAGTCTTAATATATCCCGCGATTTTGAAGTATCACGAATACTTTGAGGTGTTTGGCTACTGCTGTATAAAGCAAAGCAAATTAGCTAGCTAGCAGTTTTATCATTACCCAGCGAGCCGTTGCAAACTCAACGGCCATGCACAAAGGCCACGGCTAAACTAAAACGGCCATGCACAAAGCACGGTGAGGCTGCAAACTACTGCAACACGACGAACTCCTCGGCCTTTTTCCGTGATACCATTGAGGGACACCAGGAGCTGCATGTGGAGCAAGAACCTAACACTCCGGAACAAGCAGCCGGCGCATCACATGGCGGAGCTACGCGTGAGTGAAACGGCTTGACCTTCTTTGCCGTCAACATCGAGGGGCACCATAAGCAGCACGTCAACTGGAACTACATGGCCAAGCTCAATGTCTTGCATCAGATCTGGCAGGCGATGGCTTCTCTGAGGCATTTATTCGAACATATGACTAGCTCCCAGCGGACGGAGACGAATTATAGGGACAAGAGAGCAGCGGCAGCTTATGAGTGAGGAAGAAGATAACGAGAGGGCTGTTTCTCACCTGCTCAGTTTTTTAAAAAGAGATCAGGGGTTCTTTTTTTAGACAGAGGAAATACTGCAGTTTTGCAAAAACTATAGTATTAATAATACAGTTTTTAGTTATAGGCAAACAGCCCGCTGTAATTAAAACTGCAGTAATTAGAAAAACTATAGTATTCTTAAGATGCATAGAAAATACAGAGCTATCAAACAGGGCCTAAAGCTTATAAATATTCTTTGGCTCCCCTTATGTCTAATCAATAAATTTGGGTTGAAATACTTCCCTCGAAGACTAACATGATCCCATATACTTGTGAGTCATCATATAGTATGTTGCTTTTTTCACTACCACATATGCCCCCCTTTTATATTTATTATGCACTCCATGCTTTTGTAACAAAAAGTTGTTTATCTCCATCTCCACTGCATAAAAAGAACCTAAGGATCCATTTTCACTCAGTTTTCTCCCAACCATCCTTCCTCCAACCTTCCACCCTCCATCAATTTTTCCACCTTTTCATGTTTCATCGAACCAATCTTTGGTAACCCAATAAACCAAATCAATCTATCGTATACCAATAAATCAGTGATCCATAAATAGATTGTTTCTTTGGTAAGCCAATAAATAGCAATAAATACATGACCCATAAGCAAATAAAAATCAATCAATCTCTTATATTTGGTAACCCAATAAAGCAGATTAATCATGGGCACATACTTATTTTACCAGTTTACGAAATAGCTGAAAAATCTCCACTACTTGAAAAGAACCTAAGGTTTTATCTTTTACTTGGTTTTCTCCTCACCATCCCGTTGTCCAACCTTCCACCCTCTACCTATTTTCATGGTTTTATTTCCCTTCCGGTTTTCATCAAACCAATCTTTGGTAACCCAATAAACTAGATCAATTAATGGTGTAGCAATAAATTACGGTGCATAAGGAGATTGTTTCTTTGATAATGCAATAAATAGTAATAAATTCATGGCCCAGAAGCAAATAAATATCAATCAATCTATTATATTTGGGAACCTAATAAAGCAGATTAGTCCATACATATTTTATTAGTTTAAGAAATAGCTAAAAATATGTGCTTTATAACCAAAACATAATCTTATTTTGTCTATTTGTTTTGCATCAAGTTTTGTCTCGCATGTGAAGGAAATATGCCCTAGAGGCAATAATAAAGTTGTTATTTTTTTATTTCCTTATTCATGATAAAGGTTTATTATTCATGCTAGAATTGTATTGATCGGAAACTTAAATACATGTGTGAATACATAAACAAATACCATGTCCCTAGTAAGCCTTTACTAAACTAGCTCGTTGATCAAATATGGTTAAGGTTTCCTAACCATAGACATGTGTTGTCATTTGATAGCGGGATCACATCATTAGGAGAATGATGTGATGGACAAGACCCATTCGTTAGCCTAGCATATTGATTGTTTAGTTTATTGTTATTGCTTTCTTCATGTCAAATACATATTCCTTCGACTATGAGATTATGCAACTCCTGGATACCGGAGCAATACCTTTTGTCACTCCAGGATACCGGAGCAATACCTAGAGATACCTCTATCAAACGTCACAACGTAACTAAGTGATCATAAAGATGCTCTACAGATATCTCCGAAGGTGTTTGTTGAGTTGGCATAGATCGAGATTAGGATTTGTTACTCCAGGTATCAGAGAGGTATCTCTAGGCCCTCTCAGTAGTACACATCATAAGAAGCCTTGCAAGCAAAGCGACTAAGGATTTAGTTGCAAGATGATGTATTACAAAATGAGTAAAGAGACTTGCCGGTAACGAGACTGAACTAGGTATGAAGATACCAACGATCGAATCTCGGGCAAGTAACATACCGATGGACAAACGGAATTTCGTATGTTGTCATAACGGTCTGACCGATAAAGATCTTGGTAGAATATGTAGGAGCCAATATGGGCATCTAGGTTCTGCTATTGGTTATTGACCGGAGAGGTGTCTCGGTCATGTCTACATAGTTCTCGAACCCGTAGGGTCTGCACGCTTAATGTTCGTTGATGATATAGTGTTACATGAGTTATATGATTTGGTGACAGAATGTTGTTCGGAGTCTTGGATGTGATCACGAACATGACGAGGAGTCTCGAAATGGATGAGAGGTAAACATTGATATATAGGACGACGGTATTCGGACACAGGAAGTGTTTCGGAGGGCACCAAGTACTCAGCGGGTCACCGGAAGGGGTTCCGGGCGACCCCAGCAAGTGTATGGGCCTTATGGGCTAGAGGAGGGGACATACCGGCCCACAAGGGGGCTGGTGGACCCCTTCCCTTGGTTGGCCGGTCCTAGGGAAGGAAAGGAGAAGGGGTGGCCCCTCTTGCCTTTCCCTCCTCGGGGGAGAAAGAAAAGCGGGGACGCCAACTCCTCCTTCCTTCCTCGCACTTATACAAGGAAAGGGGGTTGCCGCTTTGTGGAGGACCCCATGTAGGATTCGGCCTACTTGGGGGCGCCTCCTGGCTGCTCCCTCCACCCCCACCTATATATATGTGGGAGGGGGTGCCTAGCATACCAGAACATTGTCTTAGCCGTGTGCGGCGCCCCGCTCACCGTTTAGACCCCGGTCATATTTACGTAGTGCTTAGGAAAATCACTGCGGAGATAGCTTCACCATCACCATCACCACACCATCGTGCTATCGGAACTCATCCACTACCTCACTGTCTTGCTGGATCAAGAAGGCGGAGGACGTCATCGAGCTGAACGTGTGCTGAACGCGGAGGTGTCGTACGTTCGGTTGGAACGTGAAGAAGTTTGACTACATCAATCGCGTTCTGAAACGCTTCCGCTTATGGTCTACGAGGGTACATAGCCACACTCTCCCCTCTCGTTGCTATGCATCTCCATGGATAGATCTTGCGTGTGCATAATTTTTTTCCATGCAAAGTTTACCAACAGCATGGTCCTCTTATATCTATCTCTACTACTTCAATAGGACCTAAGGTTCCCTCTTTCACTAAGTTTTATCCCTACCATCGGTTCATCCAACCTTCCACCCTCCACCAAATTTCCTGCTTTCTTTCACTCTCTAATTTTCATCAACCAATCTTTGGTAACTCAATGAATCAGATAAAAGTATGGTGTAGCAATAAATGCATGGTCCATAAATAAACAGTTTTTAACCCAATAATTAGCGATAAAATTTCAGCCTAGAAGAAAATAAATATCAATCAATCACTTATATTTGACAACCCAATAAATCATGTTAATCATAGGCACATACCTATTTTTTATCAATTTAAGAAATAGCTTAAAATGAATACTTTATAACCAAAACACAATATTATTTTTCCAATTTGCTTTGCATAAAGATTTGTTTTGTATGGTTCTTTTATTGTGTTTAAAATTATTTGGTCCCCGTCGCAACGCACGGGCACGTACCTATTAACATAAAAAGAAAGAGACAATCTCATCTTGGGATCACTTCAGGAAAAACAATTTGCATATTAGTTCCTATATTACAACATTAATAAATAACTTGGACATAGCATACCATTACATAGCGGATATTATTGTTGAAATTTTTGTCCCTTAACCATGCAGGACCTCAAAATATCTTCAAATCATGAGTCCCCACCTAGAAGGCTCAACCATTGTCTGGTTAGAAGATACCATCATCTCAGATCTTTGTTGTTCGTTGGAGTTAATATGTCCCCTTTTGTATGTCTCCTACGTTGGTTCAGGAAGTGGTTTTGTGGTACTATCTAATTTATGAAAATCATTATTGCAGAAGTTTACTACCGTAGTCCCATGGTCGACATACAGGATAACTGCTGTAGAGATAAAATGTAGGAAGGAATACTGCTAAGAGGTTTTGGATCACAATAGAAGTAGAAATTATTTGTTTTGGAGATAACTAGGGAGAATTATGTTGACAACCTTAAAATTGTAATATCAGTGATATGGACAAAACATAATTGCATGTATCTTCAATTTTTTTCCCTCATATCCATTCCTCTTCAATAGCACTGATAGTATCATGAGGATCTACATTTCTGAAATGAGATTGACATATCAAAAGTCATATTGTCCATAACATTGAAAATATTGTGAGGTTCTATGTTTTTATTTTGTTTCTATATTACTAAAATTAAATGGAAGAATATGTTACAAATTTATAATTAAATAGTATCTACCATCTTGAAATTAAATAGTAACCACTTTGGCTTCTGCTTCATGACTCATGAAGGAGTGCACTGATCGAACGAATTCCCGAAGTCAGCATTGTGTGCGTATGTATTATAACTATCTGGACGATTTTGATTTCTGCAATTTAACCACATGTATAATATGGTTCTAAGAATCATTTGAAAATATGGAATTTTAAAACAATTGATGATTCTTCCTGTGCAAATATTGACGCTTATAAAAAAATGTCATATTCCCCAACCTATATATAGGGCACAACTTTCAACATGAACAACTATTGTTGTATGTATTGATCAATCAATCCCAATTTTCTCGCTCCAAATTATTCTTACGATGAAAGGAGTGAGTAAATAGTGTTTCATAAGAGCTAATGTTCACTTTATATAAGAACATTAATTTGTTCTTACAATCAAAATAAGATTTTTTTTTGTTAACTATTTGTAGTAGATAGGTTTAACTTACAAACATAATGAGCAGTCAATGTTCTCTAGGGCTGTTCAAATATATATCAAATATAATTGATACTTTAATATATAAATTAATCAAACTATAAATATGATGCCCGCTTATCAAAAGTGCACTTCAAAATCCACAACAATAATGAAAGCTTATTTCTTTCAATATAATAGATTCCATTTGATAGCATACTTTAACCAATAAAACAGAGCTATGAAAAATGACATTACAATTTTGACAAAATGTATTTTATCATATTTTCATAAGAATATTATGCAGATGAATGGTCAAAGTTGTAACATAAAAAATATGTTGATGTCTCAAACATCACATACTTTTAAATATAGCAAGTAAATACAAGTAAGGAAGATCTAGAAAAAGTTTCCAAATCAAAATTCTCACAGTTTAGTTGGCTTACCGTTTCATGTGGATTTTTATCCACTTCTGTAGAAATATTTATATTAGTGGATTACGTTAACATCATTTGGCCATCACCTTTGTTCAACTCTTAACATTACTCGGAAACAACATAAACCGATGAGATGATGGTATGTATTCCTTCCATTCCAAATTGATTGAAGTCTATGTAAAAATACATCAATATCTATAAATCAACTTAGTTTTCATTAGATATGAATTACAATATATTGCCATGATATATATATTGATGTTGTGAAATTAACATAATACTATAACTTCAGTTAATTTGGAATAGAAGGATTAATAATTTAATATGCACAAAGGTCATTCATGACCGTCAATATAATACTTTTGAAAATAACATGGCAAGCATTTGCTCACAAGTTGAAATAATTAAAAATGTCGCTGTATAGGATATGTCATATCCTAATAAGAATATTTTTTAGTGATTATAGTATTTATTATTTATTTACAAAATTGTTGGAAAACATGTTTCATTGTTAATTTGCAAGGGCCACTTCCCTAGTTAGATTCACTATGGAATATATTTTTGTACTATATTAATTTATAGCATACGTATTTGTGGATTTTTTTATGGAGTTGGTCAAACTTAAAAAAACCTGAAAAATATCATAGAAGTTCAATTATTTTGGAACGGAGGGGTACTTAGCATACTTGTCGGCCATGAACGCAATCTTTTTAACCAAGTCAGATATGGAGGAGGAAATAACAAGGAAAGATGATTTTTAAAAAGAAGCGAGTTGGCCCATGTAGCAATGCGCTATAGCAAGCGCTCTCTCGTTTTCTTTTTCTTTTTCCTTGGTTTTTATTTTGGTTTATGGAAAACAATATATTTTTACACATATTTTTTTCTAAAAATTTGAGATCATTTTTCGTAAAATAGTGAAACATTTTAGTTGTTTATGAACATATTTTTAAAATAATATATTAAAAATATCAATTTTTGGATTTTGAATAATTTTCATATGCATATTTTTAAATGTGAACATTTTTAAAGAAAACGTGATTTGTTTTTGAAATTATGAATATTTTCTAAATGCAAACAAATTTTGGAACTGTAAATATTTGGGAAAAATCTGAATAGGTTTTAAAATAAATGAACATATTTGAAGAAACCAAAAAAATTGTAAAGGAAAATAAAAAAACAGACTGAAACCTTTGAGAATATTCCCAAAACCAATAAAAACCGGACAGAAGAAGCTTCCCAAAATAGGGATAGCCATTGGCTAATCAGACT
The DNA here is from genome assembly GCF_018294505.1 of Triticum aestivum. Classification (NCBI taxonomy): domain Eukaryota; kingdom Viridiplantae; phylum Streptophyta; class Magnoliopsida; order Poales; family Poaceae; genus Triticum; species Triticum aestivum. Next base: position 35,900,131 of record NC_057797.1, on the reverse strand, counting down.
GGCTGATATGTCGCTTAGTACATTACCACTATGTGATTGGTGGACAATTGAATGCTATGAGCGTCCAATGGGATTTGCCGACCTGGACCGGGAGGGACACGGCGAACCAGCGCTCATTAAATGAGTTGACAATGGTGGGCAGGGGCGAATCTATGTTGAACCTCGTGGGGGCGAATGCCCCCACTCGATTATTTGGCCCACTTATACCCGGCCTGCGATATAGAACATTGCCCCCGCTCAGCCCAGGACATTTGCCCCCACTGGCCCACTTCTGTGTTGTTTTAGAAGCCCATCTATTCTTGTGAGAGAAAGCCAGCAACGGAGCAGGGGAGCTCCTATAGGGCGCCTTATGCGCCCGTTGACGATTCGGGCGCCCACTGCAGCACGCTAGTGGGCCGGCCCATGAACACGTAGGTCACTGAAAAATGTATGGCGCAAAAATACACCCAGAATAACACTCTCGCGAGGATTCGAACCCGCGCCAACTAGCGGCAGAGCAGAGCAGGCTAACCACATGACCAACTATGCCCACATGAAATATTGCAACGTCCCGATAAAAAAAACAAATATTGCAACGCGAAACTTTCAAGAACTAAACTCTATCCGCGCTATAGAGAAAACTGCGATTTCTTTTGAAAAAAATAACTGAACAAAATTTGAATATCCATAGATTTCAGAAAACGTCACGAAATAGGAAAAAGTTCATGTATTAAAAAAGTCATAGTTTTTCAAAATTGTTCACAAATTTGAAAAGAAGTTCATAGATTTTGAAAAAAAAAATCAACGACTTTGCAAAAATTTCATTGATTTTTGAAAAAAAAAGTTCACAAACTTTTAAAAAAGTTGACTGATTTTGGAAAAAGTTGATTGAACTTGAAAAAAGGTTCATTGAATTCAAAAAAGTTCACGATTTTGAAAAAAGTTCATCGAAGTTGTAAAAAGTTCATCGAATTTGAGAAAAACGTTCATCAAATTTGAAAAAAGTTCATGAAATCTAAAAACTATTCATCGAATATAAAAATAGTTCATCGAATTTGAGAAAACGTTCATCGAATTTGAAAAAAGTTCATCGATTCTGAAAAAAGTTCATGAAATTTGAGAAAAAGTTCATCGAATCTGAGAAAAAATCCGTCAATTCTCAAAAAAAGTTCATCGAATTTGAAAAAGAAAAGTTCATCAAATTTGGAAAAAAGTTCATCGATCTTTGAAGAAAACTTCTTTAGTTTTGATTAAAAAATCACATATTTGAGGAAAATGTTCACGCAATTAGGAAAAAGAAAAAGGAGCAAAACCGTTCCAATAAAAAAAGAAAAAGAAAAAACTGTTCCAAAAAACGAAAATAAAAATAAAAAAATGCAAAACAAAAACCATTCCAGCAAAAAAAGAAAAAAACAGAAACATTATATAAGAAGAGAAAGGCTATATATAAACACATCAAGTAGGTGTGGCTGGTTGGTTGTGACAACGAACTAAGAGCAAGGAAATCGCCAGTTCGAGTCACCGAACCGCTGATTTTTTGCATCTGTAACAGAAAAAAAAAGTAACATGGGCAGGCCCAGCGTGGGGGTGTGCGCCCTGTACCGGTAAGCCTAAAACAGGCGCTACAGGCGCCGTTTAGGAAATGCCACGGAGCAGCCCATCTAAGAGAGAATACAACACGCAGATGCATACCAGCTGGCTCAAATCGCTACAACCGTATGCGTTTCCTCTGTTCATCCTGACTAATCTACTTTTCGCGTGACCGCCCAGCCGAAGCCGCCGACGCCTGGCTATAAAGTGGGCAGCGCCTACACGCCGCCGGCCGTCCCTCCGATGATCAGCCATTCAGCCTTGATCTGTACCGTGCACGCCGGCCGGCCCAACGCGTTGCCGTCTCCAACGGAAAAAACAAGCGCCCCACTCATAAGCCCTAGGTTCAGTTCTGATCTGTTCCTTTCTAATTTTTTTATTATTAGTCTATTCTGGTTTCATGTTTAAAAGATACAAACATGTAGTTAGGTTAATTGAACCTAGCTTAATGTAACAATTCCGCAGGAAGCATGTGGCCGTTGGAGAAGAATAAAATCGATATACTTTAGTAATATTGTGCCTTCATGTACGTCAATGTATTTATTGTTTAACTACTCCTATTTGACATTGACAGGAAAGCTAACGGAGATTATTTTGTTTGCAAAATCCATAATCGAAAATATGCCTGAAATTGATCTGAACAAACTTACTCGGTAATGTGCTCAAGCTTATATTTTTATCTGTCAATGTTTGCATTATCTCTATTTAAATATGATTTTTTCCTGCAGCTTGAAGGCTAGAAATCAAGGAGTACCAAGAAAAGGGACGACATATTCATATTTCTCAAGTTATTCTATTCTACCTTCAGTGGTTAGTATGCTTTCATTTTGGCAATGAACCTGTTATAGTTACGTGTGATGACATTATCTTATGTAAGCAAGTATGCAATTTTGTTTCTTACACACTATGTATGCATTTGTGGTTGGTTTCTAAATCGTCTACCTACTAGCTCATATATATATATATATATATATATATATATATATATATATGTTTTTTTTAAAATCGTATACCTCTTTGCCCCCTCTTCGTTTTTATGCTGGCTCCGCCCCTGATGGTGGGCCATAGCATGAGCACACATTGAAAGAGGATACGAATGAAATTTTGAAAGATATATATGAGTGGTCGCTCATTAAAAGAGTTGATAACCGTGGGCCATAGCATGAGCACGCATTGAAAGAGGATACGAAAGAAATATTGAAAGATATACATGAGCGGATACTCATTAAATGAGTTGACAATGGTGGGCCATAGCATGAGCACACGTTCAAAGAGGATACGAAGGAAATATTGAAAGATATGCATGAGTAGACACAAATCCCAAAGAGATTGGACAAATCAGATTAATAGCAGCATCTTAGAACGGGCTTGGACACAAATTTTACAAAGTTTATTTTTTTAAATAAAAGTTGTATAACCATAATTTTATCGAGTACTGTCATGTTTCATCTTGTTTCAAAGTTGAACAGTGGATCTATGCACACAATATAACATGCAGCAAAGGAAAGCTTTTTTCGCGGCATGTGTACTCTAGAAGGTTATGTTGTGTTTTTAGCATGTAACACTTAAACTGGCATGGGTTTTTAGCGAAATGCTAACTAGTGTATGTTTACTCACTAGTACAAAACAGGTCTGGAGGCGGTTTTAGGGCTGTTTTATCTACCGTCTTTAACCAACCGAAAAGAATACTCATATTATTTAAGATGGACAAGGAACCGCTTGGCTTCTCGATTGTGCTTGAATTAACAATTTACAATCTACGTCTATTCTACCTAAGTAAGGGACTCGAAAAGTTAGTAGCCTCCTTCGGCTACATATATTAAACCGACTAGAATATTAATTAGTTAGTATTTTTGTTTGTTTTTTCCGTGCAAATCGGATTGTAGTGAATAACATCAGGGCTGCGAGTCTAACGAGAAGTGGTGTTTCCAGACATATACTCATTTATGTTTTGCATCCAGCCCTGCAAATTTAAAAGAAAAAATAAAATAGAAAACTTAAAGCGCAAACGTGCGGACACTAGGCTTATGGCGTGAACGAGTTGTGTTGATGTAGTTGCTGACGTCACCTGGATATGGATGGTGTAGCGCAGTAGCATCGTCGTGGTGTGACCAGTGGATCCATGCACACCATATAACATGCACTGTAGCTTTTCTGGCGACATGCGTACTCTAGAAGGTTATGTCGTATTTTTAGCACGTAACACTTGGACTGACGTAGTTTCTCTTTGCGAAATGCTAACTAGTGCATGTTTACTCACTAGTATAGAACGGGCCTGGAGGCGGTTTTAGAGCTGTTTTATCTACCGTTTCAAGCCAACCAATGAGAATACTTATATTATTTGAGGTGCACGAGGAACCGTTTGGCTTCTCGATTGTGCTTGAATTAACAACTTACAATCTCGGTTGATTCTACCTAAATAACATACTCGAAAAGTTAGTAGCCTCCTTCGGCTACGTATACCGAACCGACTAGAACATTAATTAGTTTGTATTTTTGTTAGGTTTCCGTGCAAATCGGATTGTAGCGAATAACATCAAGGCTGCAAAGTCAAACAAGAAATAGTGTTTTCAGACATATACTCCTATGTTTTGCATCCATCCCTACAAATTTAAAAGGAAAAAATTAGAAAACTTAAGGCACAAACTTGAGGACACTAGGCTCATGGCGTGAACGAGCTGTGTTGATGGAGTTGCTGACGTCACCTGGATATGGATGGTGTAGCGCCGTAGCATAGGCAGCATCCTCGAGGTTGTGGCCATTCCAGGAAAGAATTAAGAATCTGCTTCCCATGGAGTAGGTCATTTTTATATTCTCCAATTATAGTATCCCAATACAGCAGCACAAGAAAACTGTAAACCAGGAAAAGATATATGAAGCGCAGGAGCGTGTGGACGGGCTCGTCGTCGCCCCGGGCGTTGACAACATCATGGCGCCGACCATAGCCCCGGCGCCTCTGGCCACAGCCACGGTTGATCTCACCATAGCTCCGAAGCCTCTGGCCGCAGCCGCGGTTGATCTGAACATAGCCCCGGCCGGAGCAGCTGCGGTGGTGCCGCCGGCGGCCCCAAACCCAAACGGGGTTCCCAGGGACTTCGATCTCAACGTCGAGATCCCCTGGGAATAAATCGGAGAGCTGGCGCTACACCCTTTCCTGCCATGGAATATATATTGGTCTGCTCTCGAGTCTGGAGTTCGTGCTACTACACAGCTAGCATCATTTGCTTGATCTTAGCACTACAAGAAATATGTCAATTTATGACCTTCTGTCAGTGACCCTCGAAGAATTGGTCATAAATTTATGACCATTTTAGACCAATTGGTCAAAAGCTGTTCAGGGGGCTCTAAACCCTAAACCATTGCGAGCATTTTGGTCAGAAAGGTCGTAATTTCCTTACACGAAATGGTCACAAAGCAAACAGTGCTAGTCCGCTGCCTTATTTCTAGTTGTTAATGACCAATATAGATGGTCATAGCCTTGTAGATTATGGTGGGTTGTGATGACTAGGCACCATCTCATCAGTTTTGCCTATGTGTCATGTCCATGTGGCAGTTTTTGCCCTAGGTTGTGAAGCAACCTATATTTCTATCATTCCCAAAATTCCCAAAAAAATCTCATAAATTCTTTGGGGCATATCTTCATGAAATATTTAAAAATCCTTCCTTGCCTAGTTCAAAACTAATTCAACAATATTGATTTTCCTATTCTGTTCACAACAACACTTTATGAAGGAAGTGCTATTTATATATTCTTGATTGCCCTTGGAATTTTTGGGCACTCTTTCCTATCCAAATCATTACAGCATGACAAAATTCAGCTCCATTTGCCTAGCAAATCTTCCTCGACAAATTTCCAAAGTTTTTGTCCACCTAGAAGCATTGTGAAGGAAGTACCTTTTTTATATCTCTAAATGACATGAAATTTATACAGTTCCTTCATATGCCCAAATTATCACTCTCCTCCAAATTGCAGCTCAGTCAAATCATCTATGTGAGCCCAGGTTCAATTTATATTTTATGGCCAAATTGGCACATTGCAAAGCAAGTGTTATATAGACCCCTCCTATTATCATCAAACTTTTCGGGCGCTCTTCCATACCCAAATCATTGCCACATGATAATATTCAGCTCAATTTTCCTAGTAAATCTTTCTCAGGAAATTTCCAAAGTTTCTACCTCGAGAGAAGCTTTGTGAAGTAAGTACTACCTAGGCTTACCCAAATGATCCGAAAATTTACCAGCGCATGACCATACCTATCTAACTTACCTACACCAATTCTTAGCTCATTTCATTCATCCAATCTCTCTCACTAGTTTTCCCAAGTTTTTGTCCATAGAAGAGCATTGTGAAGGAAGTACTACTTTGGCATTTCAAAATGATATCAATTTTCTACAATGCTTTCCTGTGCCCAAAGAACCATCCTCCACCAAATTTCAGCTCAATCCATTCATTATTTTGAGCCCAGCTTCAACATTCATATTTTTGTTCAGTGTGGTAGTTTGCAAAGCAAGTACCACCTAGGCTCCTCCTTTTGAGCTGAAAATTTGTGAATACATTCTCCTTAGTAGATGATCATCCTCGGCCAAAACTGACGCCCATTGGCCATGTGCATTTCCCGTACCGCTAATCAAACACTTGGCTGCTTATTCATGTTTGAGCATCGATCGATCTCCTCGTGAGAATCTTATGTTGTAATTTTCTTCCTAGCACCTACCTAGGGAGTGCCCAACCCACTAGACATGCCTATGCCACCCAGAACACATGGCAATGCCAGGGTCACGCGGTGACCACGCGACGGGCATGCGAGTTTACGCGCTCTAGAGTTGGGGCCCTCGGCCACCGCCCAAACCTCGACGTATCGCCACCAAACCATGTATTTATAATTAAATAGGTCCTTATGTATCTAGAAATGATTTTTGGAAAAAATAAATAGCAAACTATGAGACAGCTGCAATTCAAATTTGACCCGCTTCCTACTGAATCGACGGAAATTTGTCTTTTTCTTGAGAGGTGGATCAAAACTTTTTACACCCAACAATTTTGTCAATTGTGCATTAAATATTGCTTGGTATTTTAGAAAAATGATTTGGTCCAATTTTGCAACAATTATTTGGGAGGTCCTTCACAAAAAAACCTCCTTTTGGGCACTCGAAAAATGGAAAATGGTTTTTTCGTCCAAAGAAAATGAAAACTTCCTTAGGCAATATTGTTTGTCATTCCAATATGCACCCTTGTGCACAATATGAGATCATTTGAACAAACTATGCCATGAATGTGGCCATAAGATTGATCATTTGGCTTGAAAGCCATTGATCTCCACACGTGATAGCTCGTTTCTGAGAACACTTTTTTATAATAATTTCCGTATTACAAGTTTGTTGTTTTTTCTAGGAACTTGGCCACATATGATGACACAATGCGAAGGTTTCCCAATTTTTCGATTTTTTTGAATTTTTTATGCCCGTTTCAAAATACGGTCAAAACGACGGGAATGACCGTTCCTAGCTAGTGGTTGAATCTTGGAATTTTTTTGGTGTTTCTCTGATTAAATAGATACTTATGTACCTAGAAATGATTTTTGGAAAAAATAAATAGCAAACTATGAGGCACCTGCAGTTCAAATTTGACCCGCTTCCAACTGAATCGACGGAAATTTGTCTTTTTCATGAGATGTGGATCAAAACTTTTTACACCCAACCATTTTGTAAATTGTGCATTAAATATGGCCTAGTATTTTATAAAAATGATTTGGTCCAATTTTGCAACAATTATTTGGTAGTTCCTTCACAAAAAAACGTCCTTTCGGGCACTTGAAAAATGGAAAATGGTTTTTTCGTCCAACGAAAATGAAAACTTCCTTAGACAACATTGTTTGCCATTCCAATATGCACTCTTGTGCACAATATCAGATCATTTGAACAAACTATGCCATGAATGCGGCCATAAGATTGATCATTTGGCTTGAAAGCCATTGATCTCCACACATGATAGCTCGTTTCTGACAACACTTTTTTTATAATAATTGCCGTATTACAAGTTTGTTATTTTTCCTAGGAACTTGGCCACATATGATGACACAATGCGAAGGTTTCCCAATTTTTTGATTTTTTTTGAATTTTTTATGCCCGTTTCAAAATATGGTCAAAACGACGGGAATGACCGTTCCTAGCTAGTGGTTGAATCTTGGAATTTTTTTGGTGTTTCTCTGATTAAATAGATACTTATGTACCTAGAAATTATTTTTGGAAAAAATAAATAGCAAACTATGATGCACCTGCAGTTCAAATTTGACCCGCTTCCAACTGAATCGACGGAAATTTGTCTTTTCACGAGAGGTGGATCAAAACTTTTTACACCCAACCATTTTGTCAATTGTGCATTAAATATGTCCTAGTATTTTAGAAAAATGATTTGGTCCAATTTTACAACAATTATTTTGGAGGTCCTTCACAAAAAAACCTCCTTTCGGGCACTCGAAAAATGGAAAATGGTTTTTTCGTCCAAAGAAAATGAAAACTTGCTTAGGCAACATTGTTTGCCATTCCAATATGCACCCTTGTGCACAATATGAGATCATTTGAACAAACTATGCCATGAATGTGGCCATAAGATTGATTATTTGGCTTGAAAGCCATTGATCTCCACACGTGATAGCTCGTTTTTGAGAACACTTTTTTAAAATAATTGCCGTATTATAAGTTTGTTATTTTTCCTGGGAACTTGGCCACATATAATGACACAATGCGAAGGTTTCCCAATTTTTTGATTTTTTTTTGAATTTTTTCTGCCCGTTTCAAAATGCGGTCAAAACGATGGGAATGACCGTTCCTAGCTAGTGGTTGAATCTTGGAATTTTCTTGGTGTTTTTCTGATTAAATAGATACTTTTGTACCTAAAAATGATTTTTAGAAAAAATAAAAAGGAAACTATGTGGCAGCTGCACTTCAAATTTGACCCGCTTCCAGCTGAATCGGCGGAATTTGTCTTTTTCCCCAGATGTGGATCAAAAACTTTTGATACCCAACCATTTGGTCAATTGTGCATTAAATATGGCCTAGTATTTTAGAAAATTGATTTGGTCCAAATTTGCAACAAATATATGGTAGGTCCTTCACAAAAAAGTTCATTTTGGGCACTCGGAAAGTGGAAAATGATTTTTCCTATTCGAGGAATAGCACTACTAATTATTTGGAAACTTAACAAACATTGTCATAAAAAGAGAAGGAAACTTACCACCGGGCGTCGTGGTGCTGCGTTGGAGCTCACACTGCAATGGAGCTTCGCCAGGCGCCGTGGTGCTGCGTTGGTAGTGCCTATTGTTAATCAATTACGACCATTTTAGATGGTCGTAACGTCATTAAAGCGTGCACTTCGTTCTGATTGGTCTATGGGTATGTCACGCGGATCAAGCATTAGAGACCGTCGGATACTAGCAGATCCAACGGCCCACACCCCTCACCCTCTCCCCCCTCCACACCTACCCGGAAGTAGCTCCCCTCACGAACACCACATGCCGTTGAGGGCGCTGACATGTGGGCCTAATTCCTCGCGGGCCCACCTATCAGTGGCCGAATGCCACCCTCTCCCCCGCACACCACTCACCCACCGCACACCACTCCTCCCCCCTCTCCTCCTCTCCCATCGCACACCACTCCTCCCCCACGACCCACAGCCCAAACCCTAACCCCTCCCGTCGAACCCCTCTCCCCTCTCACCGCCGCCGCCTACGGCGGCCGACCCCGCCGCGACCTTCCCCCCCCCCCACCTCAAGCCGCTCTTCCTCGCCTTCGTCGACGACCACCTGCTCCCGCCGCTCCTTATCGCCTCGCTCCTCGCCTTCCCCTCCCTCGTCGCAACCGTGATTCCCACCACTGCCGCCCCCACCCACCGCCGACCTCGTCTCCGCCATCCCCCTCCCCTCGCCTTCATCCCCCATATCCACTAGTCCCGATCCGGCGTGCGTGCGTGCCGGCGTGGGCGTGCCTCGATTCGATCCAGCACCTTCCTCCCTCCCTCCCACGACCACGCCTTCCTCCCTCGAGTCAGAGAAGGTCCGGCGGCGGCCAGATCCTCCACCGCCACAACGGGCCTTCCGGATCCACACCGTCATCGAGCTGGATTCGCGCCTCGTCGCGCGGCCTCGTCTGGCTCCGCGGCTGCGCCACGGGCTTCTACTACGTCGCTCAGTCCAGCGTCGGGTGATGATGATGGGTGGATCCCCTTCTTCTTCCTCCTCTTCTGGTCTCGTTGATCTCGTCGATCTGACTGACGCATGCATGTTCCGTGTGTGCCGGCCACATTGTGCTCCGATCTGGTGAGGGGCGCCAAGGACAAGCTGCTCCGGGTCAAGGGCCCTGTCAGGATGCCCACTGAGATGCCCACCAGGAAGTCGCCATGCGGAGAAGGTGTCTAACCCGCCTCCCTCGTCGGCTCCCATGGAAGGGTGTACCTGCACCGCCGCCCGAAGCCGGGAAATCATCTGATGCGTGAGTGCCTTCTCTCCTTCTCCCTCCTCTGCTTCTTCCTTCTTCCCCCGAACTAATGTGTGATGTGCACGCAGATGCAGTTGAAGGGGCCAGGCCATGGACAGGCTGCAGGGCCATGGACATGCCAGAGAGGAGGACATTCTTGGCCGATGTAGAAGCTGAGGGAGAGGAGGGCTCTGACCCTGATTGATGCCATGCAATGGAAGGTAGCTCTCCCTCTCTCCCCCCTCTTCTTCCTCTTTGTGCAAGTCAGCAACCCCGAAGATCGATCTACCCAATTGGATTACACACTATGGAAATGTTAGGTTTAGGGAAATATGTATTGTTGCTCCTGATTGAACCAGTTGACCAGTACATTGCTGTCACAACATTATTTTCAGATATGGAAACTTCTATAATACATTTCTTTCCTTCTAAATGTGAGTTCATGTACATCATCAAGCATTTCACATTTGCTGTCACAACATTCTGTTAGCTAAAATGAAATCAGACAATGAGCTTTGTTTGTTCTTGTACTCTTTGTATGTTCCTTTGGTTCTTTTTTAATTTGATGACAATGAACCAAAATAACCAGTTACCAGTAGCTATGTGTGCATTGCCAAGTACAACTGTTCTACTTTGTATGGAATCTTCTATAGATATTATTTCTTTTAAGTGTTGCTGGCTATATTAAGATTATACTCGGAGGCACTGTAGCATTAGTGTGTTGTTTCGCTTTTGTTCTTCTCTATCTATGCTTACAAGTCAGGTTGTTTTTCTGGCATCCAGGGGCACAATGCTGGTGATGGTAGGCAAGCTAGCACCCATGGATTCGTGAACTGGCTTGGATGTGTACTTGGTCGCCGGGGTTGGATGAGGACGACGGCAACAAGGTGAGACCATCGTGATCCACCCTCCTACTTCCTTCTCCTGATTCCCTGACTGCTCAACATGTTGATCTGTTCTGAAGATCTGAAGCTTGCTGTGTGTAGGGTGACTAGTGATGTTCAGTGTTTATTGTGTGTGTTTTCTACACACACACATGGTCCTTACGTTTCAATCTCCTCTGCTGCTTACTGACATAGTACTACACACATATAGTAGTTGAGTAGTAGTGTGTAGGGACTCTTGAGGAAAGTTTACGTACTTAAACATTATGCTTAAATAAAAGTTGTAATTCCCTTGTAGTTGTATGTTTATGAATGGCTGCATGAAATGATTTTCCAGTACTTCAAATATTTGAATCGGGGTTAATGTAATCACCTGCTGCATCCTGTTTGATTGACCGGAGATGCTAATAGGAAAGCAAAGCAAATAGGAAAAGCATGTGCTGCTACTTTTGCTTATCCTCCGCACATAAGTAAAGCGAAGCATCCTATTTTGATTTCTTCATTCATGATGCATAAAATTCTGGTATTGTGTTCATATAGCTAATCTGCTGGTGTTGTGCATAAAATTCCAGGATCTTTGCGTGTAAGTTCTGGCTGTAGTGCCTATCTTTAGTAAGATTAAATTGCTACTATTACTGATGAATGGTTGAGTTCTAAAACTTGAAGTAGCACCTACTTTCTGGTCCTGTAGTGTTTAAAACTGATAATTATGATGCATTGGTCGTCCATATGGCCTTCTTTTTTAATGCATATATATGATGTAGTTGATAGGCCTTGATCTCAACCTCTCAAGTTTATGTTCCCTGGTGTGTAGTTAACTTGTCATTTTTATTGGCAAGCGTGTAATGAATTTATTAGAATTTTTCTCCTATTGCCGTGTACAGTATGTAGCAAAAAGGTCTATATTACTGAGGATGTATAATGTAGAAGTATAGAAACCATAAATTCAAGCTTCTGTTGTAGCATGCTCAATATATATTGTTATAGAATAGTGTTCTACAAAAGGTTGAAACACCATGGTCTCAGTCATTTGTAGGAAATAGAAACACTAAGGCTGACATGCACTTCACTGTTTCATTTGTTTTTTCCAATTTAATGTTGTGGATAGTAAATTTGCGATTGTACGCCCTTTATGAAAAAATTGCATTTTACGTTTCCATGCCCTCTAATGCTGAAGCATGGTTCTCTGATATTCTGCACCACTGAAAGGCTGATATCTTGTATAAATTTGGCTTTTGGCAGGTAATCCTTTTCCCTGCCATGTTCAGGTGCATCACTCTGACGCCGATGAAGGGTGAGATCTTTGGTCGACACTATGGAGAAGACCCTGAAGCCTGGTGTGTTCCTCAAATCGGGACTGATAGAAACCGAAGGGCTACTCGAAGCTGTCAAAGGGCACATGTAGAGCTTGTGGTTACGATTACACTTGTAGAGACTTGTAGAGCTTGTGGCTATGATTACCATTGTATCTAAGTTATATGATGTAACAGACTTATTTTGGCTGATATTTGAAGTATTATCTATGCTTTCTGGTTGTTTTGATTTGAATATTGGTTATTTATTTACCGATGAATAGAAAACATGGACCCACATATTAGAACATGACAATCGGGACCCATTTGAGTACTAGACCCATCTCCTAAAAAAATACGAACCGTTGAGCCAGAAAGGCCTTGACCCAAAAACAAAAAAGGCTGAAATATTAGGCCAGGCCCATGTAGCAGACCGGAATGACAAAAAAATGATAACTAAAAAGGCCGAATTAATGGGCTCGACCCATGTAGAACAACTAATTGGACCGGGCTGAATCTTGTGCCACATCAGCTTGCCACGCTGGATGCCTACGTGGCCTGGGGAGGTTGCTAGTGACCAAAACACCACAATAGACGTATTTTGGTCATAAACGTCTTCGACCATTCCAGAAAAAGGTCGCTATAGTTAGTTTATGATGGCCAGATTTTGACCTTATGTTTTTGGTCACAAAAAGGTCACAAATGGAAATTTGTGACCATTCAGTGACCAATAGTGGTGGTCACAAGTTGACATATTTCTTGTAGTGTAGCTAGGTAGTAGCGTGTATTGGTTGACAGTGTCATTTTATCATTGTTTGTTGTATACTTGAAAGTGCAACTATCCCTAGGTGGTTTTGGTAATTCATAACAACATATAGCTCATTGAGCTAATGCTATTCCAAGATAATTATTTCAGGAAAGCTCAATGATTGGCATGGCATGGATGGTGAAAGTGGAACCCTCAAAATGCTAAGGACAAAGGATTGGCTCAAGCTCAAAAGCTCAAGACTCTTCATTTTATATTTTAGTGATCCAAGATCACATTGAGTCTTTAGGAAAAGCCAATACTATCAAGGAGGGATGAGGTGTTGCTTAATGAGCCTCTTGCTTCATGTGCTTAGTGATATGCTCCAAAACCCTCAACTACTTTCCCATATCCACATATGACCTAAACCCTAAGCCAAACTCGGTCCTACCGATTCTTTCTATCCGGCGCCACCGAGTTTCACTTGTCATAAGCCACTGCCAAACCCTAGCAAATCAGTTCTATCGATAGGGATCTCGGTCTCACCGAGATGGGATTGCAAACTCTCTGTTTCCCTTTCGTAACTTTTCGGTCTCACTGAAAGAGCGGATCGGTCCCACCGAGATTGCAATGTAAGTTCAGTGTTTCCTTTTTGTAACTTTTCGGTCTCATCGAAAGAGCAAATCGGTCCCACCGAGTTTGCCTGACCAACTCTCTGGTTAGCTAATTACCAAAATCGGTCTCACCGAGTTTTTGTAATCGGTCTCACCGAGATTACATTATGCCCTAACCCTAACAAAATCGGTCATACCGAGTTGCATGTCAGTCCCACCGAAAATCTCTAATGGTCACTAGGTTTACTATTTCGGTCTGACCGAGTTTGTTGATTCGGTCCCACCGAGATTGGAAAACTGTGTGTAACGGTTGGATTTTGTGTGGAGGCTATATATACCCCTCCACCTCCTCTTCACTCGTAGAGAGAGCCATCAGAACACATCTACACTTCCAACTCATATGTTCTGAGAGAGAACCACCTACTCATGTGTTGAGACCAAGATATTCCATTCCTACCATATGAATCTTGATCTCTAGCCTTCCCCAAGTTGCTTTCCACTCAAATCTTCTTTCCACCAGATCCAAATCCTATGAGAGAGAGTTGAGTGTTGGGGAGACTATCATTTGAAGCACAAGAGCAAGGAGTTCATCATCAACACACCATTTGTTACTTCTTGGAGAGTGGTGTCTCCTAGATTGGCTAGGTGTCACTTGGGAGCCTCCGACAAGATTGTGGAGTTGAACCAAGGAGTTTGTAAGGGCAAGGAGATCGCCTACTTCGTGAACATCTACCGCTAGTGAGGCAAGTCCTTCGTGGGCGATGGCCATGGTGGGATAGACAAGGTTGCTTCTTCGTGGACCCTTCGTGGGTGGAGCCCTCCGTGGACTCTCGCGCAACCGTTACCCTTCGTGGGTTGAAGTCTCCATCAATGTGGATGTAGGATAGCACCAACTATCCGAACCACGGGAAAAACATCCGTGTCTCCAATTGCGTTTGAATTCTCCAAACCCTTCCCTTTACATTCTTGCAAGTTGCATGCTTTACTTTCCACTGCCAATATACTCTTTGCATGCTTGCTTGAATTGTGTGATGATTGTTTGACTTGTCCTAAAATAGCTAAAATCTGCCAAGAACTAAAATTGGGAAAAGGTTAAGTTTTTTATTTGGTCAAGTAGTCTAATCACCCCCCACCTCTAGACATACTTTTGATCCTACAAGTGGTATCAAAGCCAGGTTTCCATTTGCTTTGATTTCCATAGCTTTTGGTGGTCATAGCCTTGGTTTCACAACCTAGGAGAGTATGGCGTCTAGCGAGGGAAATTATCACCGTAGAGGTCCTTACTTTGATGGTACTAATTTTGCTAGTTGGAAGCATAAAATGAAAATGCATATTCTTGGACATAACCCCGCCGTTTGGGCTATTGTGTGTGTTGGTTTGCAAGGTGACTTCTTTGATGGGAGAGAACCAAACCGTGAAGCTACCGCGGATGAGTTGAAGATGTTGCAATACAATGCTCAAGCTTGTGATATTCTCTTCAACGGATTGTGCCCCGAAGAATTCAACAAAATCAGCCGTCTTGAGAATGCAAAGGAAATTTGGGACACGTTGATTGATATGCACGAAGGTACCGACTCCGTCAAGGAATCCAAATTGGATGTGCTTCAAAGTCAACTTGACAAGTTCAAAATGAAGGATGGTGAAGGTGTCGCTGAAATGTACTCTAGGCTTGCTCTCATCACAAATGAGATTGCCGGTTTAGGAAGTGAAGAGATGACCGATAGATTCATCATCAAGAAGATTCTAAGAGCCTTGGATGGAAAATATGATACCGTGTGCACATTGATCCAAATGATGCCCAATTACAAAGATCTCAAGCCAACGGAGGTAATTGGTAGAATTGTTGCTCATGAGATGTCACTTAAGGATAAAGAGGAACTTCACAACAAATCTAGTGGTGCCTACAAAGCCTCATGTGAAGCCCCTACATCATCAAGTGAGAAACAAAACTTCAATGAAGAATTGGGCTTAATGGTGAAGAACTTCAACAAGTTCTACAAGAGTAGAAGCAAAGATAGAAGCTTCAAGTCAAGTACTACAATGACAAAAGATCTTCTAGTCGAGAGCGAAACTGCTACAATTGTGGAAGACCCGGACACTATTCCAATGAGTGTACGGCTCCCTACAAGAGAAGAGAAGACTCTCCAAAAAGAAGAAGCAAAAGAGAAGAATCACCACCAAGAGAGAGAAGGAGTAGAGATGATCGTTATGAACGAAGATACTCACGGAGAAGCAAGGATTCGGAAAGGAAGGAAAAATCATCAAGGAGCTACACAAAATGAAGACATCAAGCTCATGTTGGTGAATGGGTATCCGGCTCCGACTCCGACGACCACTCCGAGAGAAGTTATCACTTCGATTCCGAATATACTCAAGATGAAGGTGTTGCCGGTCTAGCACTTGTGTCAACCAACTCCTACGACATATTTGACTCACCAAATGAAGGAATTGGAAGATGCTTCATGGCCAAAGGTCCTACGGTAACACACCCCGAGTATGTTGATTTTAATAGTGATGAAGATGACTTGTTAGGTGATGATGATTTACTTGTTGACAACTCTAGTGATGAATACTATGATGAAACGTCAATTAATCATGCTAATCAAGATAAGACGAATGACAATGATAAGGAGAAGATTGAGGCTCTAACTAAAGAACTAAACACTCTTATGTTAGCTCATGAAACTATCTTCGAAGATCATCGAGAACTTTTAAGAGCTCATGAGAAGTTACGCTTTGAAAAGCTCAATCTTGAGCAAGAGCATGAGTTTTTAAAGGCAATCAATGATGATCTCCTCAAGAAAAGTTCTTCTTACATTGCCAAGCATTTACTCTTATCCACTTACATGCCTCAAGTCAAGTCTAGTAACAAGAACAAGAAAGATTCTTCCTCTAGTAGTAACAATGATCATGCTAAATCCAATATTGTTGCTTCTAGTAGTTCTCTTGATTCCACTAATGATTCTCTTAGCCAAGTTACACTTGAGCAAGAAAATAGCTTATTGAAGGGAATTATAGAGAAAGGAGTGTACAAAAGCCTTGCCGGGAGTAAGCAATTCGAGGAAATTGTGTGCAAGCAAGGAATGCACCGGAAGAATCAAGGTGTTGGTTTTGAACGAAAGTTCAATGCCAATGGAGTTGAGTGGGAAGAAGATCAATACCCCAAGACAAAGTTTGTTCCTCAACAAGAGAAGTATGATACTTCCTTCAAGGGGACACAAGCTCAAGATGATCTTCCACCACAAGACTACAAGCAAAAAGGCAAGGACAAGCTTCAAGAGGAAATTGATGCATTTGAAGAAGCTCCTAAGACCTTAGTCAAGTGGATTCCCAAGACCACTTCAAGTTCCACTTCATCAAGTACGACTACAACTCCAAGGATTCCCATCAAGATGGTGTGGATCCAAAAGAAGAAGAACTAGAGAGTTCTTGAGGGTGACTCCGCCAACATACTTCACTCTTATCATTTTGGCAAGAACAAGTGCAATCAACTTCCACATCTTACACTAGTTCAAGGAGTCACAAACCCTCTTGTTGGTAAGACAAGGGACAAGGTAACCTAAAGTTTTCATGGACATCATCTTGTGTGTGCATCACTCTATGTCTATGGATATCCTTGTTTGTTCCTTGTGGGACTAACCCATGTAGGTATTGAAAGTGCAATTCACTCAAATGGATAGCTCCAAGTGATCTACATCAACATTGAGCATCCACATCTTCAACATCTACATGAAGTCATCATCGACAAAACCCAAGGTTAGTTCATCCCTCTTAGGGGGGATATCACATCTAGGGGGAGCTTTACTCTAAGACTTGAGCTAAAGCAACTCTAAAGATGTGAACACAACAATGCTTTATGTAAAAGTGGTAACCCCACTTGAGCTTAAACGATGAGTATGACCTATGATCAAGTGTTCTCACTTGACTCCTAAGTCAATATACTCATATATAGATGACCTAGTCATCGCAAATTGCTTGGTAGATGCTAGAATTGGTTGTGCATGCTTTGTCACATATTTCAATTGCCATCTTATTGTGTGAGCATGTTGGTTGCATATTTTACTCATTCGAGGACATCCACTTGTTGTTTTGATTGTTTGGTTTTATTTCCTTTTGCCAAGTGGATGTACAAGAATGCCTAAGAACCTCCTCTAGCTATCTATGCTTTTCTCGTCTCAAACTCTATTCATGCTACATCACAAAATTTGATCAAGTCAGATTCGAACCACTCTGTGTGAGGAGCACTCGGAGTCCCCGATTCGTCATAGACTTAAACTTCCAAAACCTCTTTGTGATTCTCGGTCTGACCAATATCCTACTTTCGGTCCTACCGAGATCATTAAGTTGATCTATGTTTTCAATCTCGGTGCAACCAATTTGAACCATTCGGTCACACTGAGTTGCAACAACTGTATACAGTTTTGCATCTCGGTGCCACCGAGTTGTTCCACTCGGTCACACCGACAGGGTCAGGCTATATATAGTCACGGGCAAAAATTTGGAAATTTCTCTGAACCCCTTCGCCCGCGCGATAGCTCGCTCTGCCAACGTGGTCTCCGGATCGTCTCCTCACCGCCAGCCACCTCCAGTCGCTGGTCTCCGTCACTGTCAACGGAATTCAACCCCGCCGTTGCCGCCGTAGCGAGTCTCCGCCGAACTAGGGTATGGACTCGATCTTTGTGCTATTCCCCAATCCGATTCCTAGCACATTGTGATCATAATGATTCTTGCGACCAAGGTTGTCAGAATCGCGATTCTGTTATACGATTCTACGACTTTACGATCCAAACTTGCCGCTTTGATTCTACGATTTTAGTTCATGGAATCTACATTTCTACGATCCTGATAGTGAAGATTCTACGATTTGCGATCCTGCCATCAGAGCTCCGATTCGATTCAAAATCACGATTCTGACAACCTTGCTTGCGACGTTTGATAAACTTCTATCCAGTCAATGAACTCGTAGATTAGGTTTGATTCGAAAATTTTAGGGTTAGGTTTCCGCCGAAACCATCTCAGACCCACCGAGTTGAAAAACTCGGTCCCACCGATTTGGCTCATGCCATTGCAGAAGTAAGACTCGGTCTGACCGAGTATTACTAATCGGTGTGACCGATTTTGGAACTTTGTGAAACCCTAGCAGTCTCGGTGCCACCGAACTGTGACTCGGTCTAACCGAGTTCACTAGTTTAGGTTCCAAAAACTGCTTCGGTATCACCGAGTTTAAAAATCGGTAGATCCGAAATGCTTTCTGTGGGAAACTAAAACTAAGTTTTTGAATCATTCTTTTGCAAAAACCTCTGTATTTTGTGATGCTCATCCACTCTACCTCATCTATAAACTGTTCACAGGGTCAGCGGTCAGCTTGTTCAACATGTCAGACCAAAGTGATAGCCAGAATTTTTCAGAGCAGCCAGTGCAAATGAGTGAGGGCACTAGTCCCTCCAGTTCTTCAGATGATGGCAGCAGGAGCACCCCTAGCAACCTGCCAAAAGCTGCCACAAGACAAAGGAAGAAGAGAACTTCAGATTCTGAGGATGAAGATTATGTGGCAGAGGAAGAGGAAGCCACATCAAAGAGAGTTGCACTCAAAAAGGAGCATGGCTCAAGACAGAGCACCAGGCCAGGCTTAATGGTCAAAAGGCCAGCAGGCAGGCAGCCTATGCCAAAGGCCAGAGCCTCAACTCAAATTCCTGAAAAGCCTGAACCCAAAGAGGCTGCTGCAGAAGGAAAGAAAAGGAAGGAGAGGGTCAAGAAGACCGTAGCCAGAGTGCTTGGAAAGGCTTCCATCATGGAAGAAGAGGAAGAAGAAGAGGTTGCTGCACCAGCACCTAAGGCACCTAAGCTTATGGGTGATGCTATCAGGATAGGGGCTGCTGCATCCAAGCCCAAAGAAGCACCCAAAGCTGCCTCCAAGCCCAAGTCTGCCCCAAAGAGAAATACAAGAAGCATACCAGCTGCTGAGAAGAACAAGGCCCCAGTGCCTGAAGCTGCTGAAGAAGATGATGAAGAAGATGATGAAGAGCATGTTCTGAGAAAGATCAAGCCCAAGATCCCAGACCACAATGATGCTCATCCTGTGGCTGAGGACATGAAGCTCAGAAGAGACTCAGGGCTGAGGAAGTGGAGAGAAGCAGATCCCTATGCTACCAGGAGGAGGACTGCTGTTGATTACAGGTTCCACACTAAGGAACAGCAGGATTTCTATGAGACATTGCTGCTAGATAAGAAGCCCATAGTGTGTGATATGAGATGGGTCAATTGGGAGTACATCAAGGAAAATGAAGAACACTACCCTGGAGTGTATGACAGCTTCAATGCGTGTGGAGTAGCAGACTTTGTTGGGCAGAAGCTCACAAAGTGGAATGAGGAGCTTATCATGCAGTTCTACTCCACAACACATTTTTATGCAGATGGGAGGATTGTTTGGATGTCAAAAGGTACGAGGTACCAATCTACAGTTGCTGAGTGGGCTCAGCTGATCAATGCCCCAGAGGAAAATGAAGATGACTTGGATGTCTATTCCAAGAAGAAGATGAATCATAACTCAATGTCAAACATGTACAAGGAGATTCCAAATGAAGCACTTGATACGTTCAAGTTTGGCTTAGTGCATTATCTTCTGTCAGGGCTGCCAACCATCAACTGGATTCTTAGGCACACACTTTTGCCCAAGTCTGCAAATCACAGGATGATCAGAGGTCATGCCATTAACTTGCTACATATCTTTGATGTGCCTCAGAAATTCAAGGTCATGAGCCTCATGGTAGAGACTATCAAGAGGACTGTAGCAGATCAGAAGTGGAGCTGTGGATATGCCCCTCAGATCCAGATGTTGATTAACTCAAGAATGGGCACAGACACATACTTGTTGGACAAGGAACATTTGCCTATCTATCCAGAGTTCGAGGACAACCAAGTTGTGATGACCAAAGATGAACCATCTTCAGCCCATGCACAAGCCAAGAAGGAGAAGGCAATAAAGGAGAAAGCTGCCAAGATGCCAACTCAAGAGGAGGCATCTGAGTACTTCTTGAAGAACAAGCAAGAGCAGCTCATTTACTTGATTGCATCGACCCTGCGGATTGAGAAAGGACTGGCCACCCTAACTCAGAACCAGGCAAGTCTAGAGAGGATCGTAGAACAAAAGTTCTATGACTTGGATATCAAGGTGACAGAGATTCATACTGCAGTGGAGCAGCTCCAAGATGACATGCAGGAGAGGAAAGGGAAGACAACCACTGATGCCTTTGCCAGAGTGCCACGAGGTCTGAGGTCGTCTGCAGTGCCAGTTCCTGACACAAGAGCAACCGCCTCAGCTCCAGCCGCAGCACCAGCCCAACCTGCTCCTGCATCTACTTCAGCTCCAACTCCAACCACGTCTACGGAAGCCTTCGTCCTTGGAGTGATCCGGACTCCACCACCACCTTAAGATCAAGCCTGAGTGTCGATTTAGCACTATGCATTTTCTAGGAACTTTTTGGTAACTTGTTGCCAAAGGGGGAGAAAATGTATAGATCATAGGCTTCGAGAGAGAGTGTTGCTTTTCTCTCTTGCTTTATTTGGTGGTTTTTCGAACTTTGTTTGCTTTTGAGTGCTTTAGATACTATGCTTGTGAGACATTGATGATCATGTGTTTGATCATAAGCTACACTTATGCATGCTTGATATATCTTATCTATCTTATGTGATCATTCACTTTTCTTGGTGATGAGTGCATGTATTTCATTCTTATCATTTTAAGCGCTCCAAAAATATGTATGTGACATGGAAGAGTAACCCATGACTCTAACTCTTTGTGCATTTGCAGTCCAAAGCAAATCTTAAATATGCACAAATTTAGGGGGAGCTCTTACTTATCACATACTTCTCAAAGCGACGATATATTTCATGCTTATTATTAGTTGTCGAAGCTTTGATCTATATGTTGTCATCAATTACCAAAAAGGGGGAGATTGAAAGTGCAACTATCCCTAGGTGGTTTTGGTAATTCATAACAACATATAGCTCATTGAGCTAATGCTATTCCAAGATGATTATTTCAGGAAAGCTCAATGATTGGCATGGCATGGATGGTGAAAGTGGAACCCTCAAAATGTTAAGGACAAAGGATTGGCTCAAGCTTAAGAGCTCAAGACTCTTCATTTTATATTTTAGTGATCCAAGATCACATTGAGTCTTTAGGAAAAGCCAATACTATCAAGGAGGGATGAGGTGTTGCTTAATGAGCCTCTTGCTTCATGTGCTTAGTGATATGCTCCAAAACCCTCAACTACTTTCCCATATCCACATATGACCTAAACCCTAAGCCAAACTCGGTCCTACCGATTCTTTCTATCCGGCGCCACCGAGTTTCACTTGTCATAAGCCACTGCCAAACCCTAGCAAATCGGTTCTACCGATAGGGATCTCGGTCTCACCGAGATGGGATTGCAAACTCTCTGTTTCCCTTTCGTAACTTTTCGGTCTCACCGAAAGAGCGGATCGGTCCCACCGAGATTGCAATGTAAATTCAATGTTTCCTTTTTGTAACTTTTCGGTCTCACCGAAAGAGCAAATCGGTCCCACCGAGTTTGCCTGACCAACTCTCTGGTTAGCTAATTACGAAAATCGGTCTCACCGAGTTTGTGTAATTGGTCTCACCGAGATTACGTTATGCCCTAACCCTAACAAAATCGGTCCTACCGAGTTGCATGTCAGTCCCACCGAAAATCTCTAACGGTCACTAGGTTTACTATTTCGGTCTGACCGAGTTTGTTGATTCGGTCCCACCGAGATTGGAAAACTATGTGTAACGGTTGGATTTTCTGTGGAGGCTATATATACCCTTCCACCTCCTCTTCACTTGTAGAGAGAGCCATCAGAACACATCTACACTTCCAACTCATATGTTCTGAGAGAGAACCACCTACTCATGTGTTGAGACCAAGATATTCTATTCCTACCATATGAATCTTGATCTCTAGCCTTCCCCAAGTTGCTTTCCACTCAAATCTTCTTTCCACTAGATCCAAATCCTATGAGAGAGAGTTGAGTGTTGGGGAGACTATCATTTGAAGCACAAGAGCAAGGAGTTCATCATCAACACACCATTTGTTACTTCTTGGAGAGTGGTGTCTCCTAGATTGGCTAGGTGTCACTTGGGAGCCTCTGACAGGATTGTGGAGTTGAACCAAGGACTTTGTAAGGGCAAGGAGATCGCCTACTTCATGAAGATCTACCGCTAGTGAGGCAAGTCCTTCGTGGGCGATGGCCATGGTGGGATAGACAAGGTTGCTTCTTCGTGGACCCTTCGTGGGTGGAGCCCTCCGTGGACTCGCGCAACCGTTACCCTTCGTGGGTTGAAGTCTCCATCAACGTGGATGTAGGATAGCACCACCTATCCGAACCACGGGAAAATCATCCGTGTCTCCAATTGTGTTTGAATTCTCCAAACCCTTCCCTTTACATTCTTACAAGTTGCATGCTTTACTTTCCACTGCCAATATACTCTTTGCATGCTTGCTTGAATTGTGTGATGATTATTTGACTTGTCCTAAAATAGCTAAAATCTGCCAAGAACTAAAATTGGGAAAAGGTTAAGTTTTTATTTGGTCAAGTAGTCTAATCACCCCCCTCTAGACATACTTTCGATCCTACAATACTACCTCCGTTCTAAGATATATAGCGCTTCGGTAGGCTAAACTAGCCTACCAAAACGTGTTATATTTTGGGATGGATGTAGTACATTAGATAGCTGCCTAAAAAATGTTTGTGAAACATTTCGTTGTCAGCAAAGACTGTAATGTCTGGCCAGTTTTAATCGAGAATTTGGGATATGCATCCCCTTAATATTGGTGTGTGTGTAATTAAATCTTAGAATATCGACATATAGTTTTTTTAGTCAGAGCTTAATTTGTTGTTCCTAGCAAGGTGTACTGTTATAGTTCATATGACTTGAAGCGGTAATCATGATTTTTAGTTTCAGTTTTAGAAAAATTTCAGCCCCAACCGAAATAACTGAAATTCATTGAATATTTTTGAAAACCGAAATCAGAAAAAATGCATTTCGGCCCAATAGCCGAACTATTCAGTCGACTTCAATTAAAAATTTAATTTTTTGAAGAAAATATTTGAATTGTTGAGCACTACAGAATTGCTGAAATATGTTGGCCAGAACGTAGTTATTTTGGTGTCTACTGAAATTCAGGGAATTCCATCGAAATCTGATTGAAAGTGAAAACCATGGCGGTAATGCAGGTTGACTGGAGCAATCAAGCTGACTTACTAGAATTGTTTTATCAAGTTTTAGTTTGTTGATTCATTAGCAGTACAGATCCATTTACCTGCCAGACTATATATGTTCCAACTACAACGTCGAGATCCCCTGGGAATGAATCGGAGAGCTAGCGCTATACCCGTGCCAGGCATGGAATATATATTGGTCTGCTTG
Source organism: Triticum aestivum (assembly GCF_018294505.1). Taxonomy (NCBI): domain Eukaryota; kingdom Viridiplantae; phylum Streptophyta; class Magnoliopsida; order Poales; family Poaceae; genus Triticum; species Triticum aestivum. Next base: position 35,876,123 of record NC_057797.1, on the reverse strand, counting down.
GAGTCTGGAGTCCGTGCTACTACACAGGGAGCATCATTTGCTTGACACTAGCTGCTACTGTGTATCGGTTGACAGTGTCATTTTAGTATGGTTTGTTATCATTTACTCCTAGATAGCTGCATGTAAAATGCTTTTGAAACATTCTATTGTCACTTGTTAGCAAGACCATAATGTCTTTTTCAATTGATAATTTGGGATATGTGTCCCCTTAATATTGGGGTGTGGGTAATTAAACTTCAGTAATACCGACATATAGTTCTTTCAGTCAGAGCTTAATTTGTAGCTCCTATTAAGGTGTATTGTTAATGTTTATGCGATTTATTATTGCAGTAATCATGGTTTTCAATTTGAGTTTCAGACAAATTTCAGCCCCAACTAAAATTTCCATGATTTCGTGCATTTCGTCCAAATGACCGAAATTTTCACTTGAATTTAATTGAATATTTGAATCTGTGGAAAATAATTGAATTCCTATGCACTACTGGAATTGCTGAAATATTTTGGCCGAAACGTAATTATTTTAGTGTCTATTGAAATTCGGTGAATTTCATCGAAATGTCATTGAATGTGAAAATCATGGCAGTAATGCAGGTTGACGGGAGCAATCAAGCTGTCTTACTAGAAATTTCTTATCGAGTTTTAGTTTGTCGATTCATTAGCAGTATAGATCCATCTACAGGCCGAACTATTTTCCTACTACAGCATACTTATTGTTGTTGTTGGTTTGGCAAGCTCTTCATGCGCCAATACAGGAACTCACTTGAGCTCACAAATGGAGAAACAGGAACTCACTTGCAGCACATCCAAGAGTTTTGGTTCAGTTTGCACTTGTTATGGTACTGTACTCAACTACACAATCTAGTTAGATCTGAAAATCTTCTAGTTCTAGTAAGCAAAAGAAACCACCACTCTTAAAAAAAGCTTGCTGGCCCAATTATTATATCTACAAATAAAAACAAAAAGCCACGGAAATGCCAAGCATAGCTTTTGAGTCGTCGTGGAAGAAATAAGAGTATAGTTTTCTGTAGGTCGAGCTACATGATACCCATTATCTTACCCATCCGTTTCTGCATCACGATCCATGCAGTTGACTTTTTTCCCTCTCAAACGAAACAACATATAAACTTCAAACCTTCCAGGAAGACAAAACATTCTAACTACACTGTGGGAAAATTTTTGGATTTTTTCATGCATTTTAAATGCTTAAATAGTTTTTAAAATAAAAAAGTCTCATTTTGTATATTTATGTCAAATAACAAAACATGAAAGTTTTTCACATATTCTTGTTCTAAAGTTTGTTTGATTTGCAAAGTTTGAAGTCCATATGTTGTTTCATTTGAAAGAAACAAAAAAGAGAAAATTTTATATAGTAAGTTAGTTGGAGAGCACACATCTCAAAGCAATATTGGAGGAATGAGGATAAGAGGTTCTATGTAGCTCAACCTCCATAGGAATTTTTTGAAGAAAAATAAGTGTTCTTGGCTTGACCACCTCAGATCAGCCGCCATTAGTTAATTAGTGACTTTTGCTTTGGTACAACCCACATAGAAAAGTTTACATATTTTGATGCAGATTAAAGGTGGAGATTAGAAGTTGCCCCTTTAATCAAAAAGATTAGATTGTTCAGATCTCTTGTTTTATCCATTGGGAGAATATAGGGATTAGAATTAGTTGATCGTCAATGTACGAGAAAACTATTTTTAAGTAACTTTAAGATTGGTGTAAACTTTAAGGGGGTTGTACCGAAGCAATAGTTTGTTCACCTTTTCACCACTGTCTGGGCTTAGCAGGCCGCTTACGCCTACAAAAGCACAACACTTTAGGGCCATATTGATGAGTTATTGTGATGTTAGAGATATATGAAATAGCTCATTTGACGTGTTACGCGGATACTCTTTATGTGGGACATGTAAAAAAAGCACATCATTCTTACAAATTGTGAAGTTCTTGAATGGTTGGATGGTTGGAGGTCTTGAATCACCTTTGGATGAAGGACAACCTTCAAATTTGTGGTTGGCCCTACTACATACATGGTTTACATTTCGTGCAAACGGGAGCGCCACATAGTTACCTACCTTCAATTAATAGATTTTTCATTTTACTAAAAGGGTTTTGTCCACACATGATGTTATCTTTGTGCGCTAAGCCTACCTTCAATGTGAGCATGTGTTGATGCACATGTGTGCAAACATCATTAATCGGCGCTTGCATCCGTTTAAAAAATAATGATGCTCGTCGAGTGTGTGCACATTGGATATAATGCAACCTAGGAATGCCAGGGTTTCCATAATTACTCTTATCTCAAGCAAGATTTGGAAGGGACATAATATGGGGTTTTCAATAACCTAAGTGACATGTATTCCATCCTCCTGCAAAAGATTATGGAAGAACTTGACATTGGTTCGGCTGACCCGCAACATCTTTCTATTTTATGGAACAACCATAGCATGTCATTTATTGCCAAAGGCGTTAAATGAAAATTAGTGGGCATATTTCCCCAGACCAGGTTTCCGTGCTACTAGCACGCAATTAGGATAATAATGTTGTGGATGAGTTGTATGAATATAACAATGCCAAGGAAATGAAAAAAATGTGGTCAGGGGACCCCTAAGCAAAAAGGGTAAAAACTAGGATGATTTGATTTTAGTTATTTTCGCTATGCTTTTAGTCATAGGGACGTCATAGTATTAAGTTATGCAAAAAATAGAATAGGTGGAGATGAAGTTGGTATTCAAATTGACCAAACACCATGTAATAGAAATTGAGCACCTTCTTGAAGATCCTCAAGTACGAGAGGCCAAATGAGCATATGAAGAAATCAAGCACCTCCTCCATCCGATGTCTCCCCGACCTACGCCCTAGTAGCCTCATTCAGTCGCAGCCTCCATATATACCTCCTAAACTCAAAACTATTAAAGCAAATCCACACCACACCACCAGCCACCAGGCTAGCTAGTAGCACGCGTAAACAAGGAAAACATTGGTTACTCTTTATATCGTTGGGCATGGGAACCAAAACGGATACATAGTCGGGCTATATATAGATGAGAAGACAACCTACACCACACCACCAGTCTTGCTAGTACTGACCTCATTGAATTAGCAGACATGGCCGCTGACACTAGTTCATTGCAGCACACAAAGGATGCTATTATGCCTATGCTGGTGGAGCACATCTTCTGGACATCTTGGATCCCCATGCATTCGAGGTTGACTAGTCCAAAGTCATTGCATTATCAGAGGCAGAGACACATGTGGAACTGGAGACTGTGAACAATGTTACCCTCGTCGTGGCCCATGGCGGGAATAAGATCGTCTCCGCCAGTGCCAAGGAGACATAAAAGCCACTACTCCATGATCCTATTAACCATTGATTATAGTTTATATTGCTCAATGAAGAAACAGAAACATATACACCATCGGGCTATATAGTAGGAAGGGATTATGGGGAGTTCACAATTTTGTGTTTTCATTTTTAAATCATAGTGCATATATTTCCTTCCTTACGAATGATATCACATCAGACCGACCAATATTCCACCTTGGTTGTCATCCCTCTAGGATTCAGATTTGCTCCTTGTGTATTTTTTTATTCATATAAAACATAGACAACTCTGGGCATGGGGACACTATGGATAGTCCAGCACTTCATTTAAAAGACAACATGGCAAAATCCCATGAGATGAATATTATGCAAATGGATGCTCAAAGTTCCAATGTAAAAATAATAATCTAATGTCTAAAACATCATGTATTATTAAATATAGCAAGTAAATACGAGTAAGGAAGATCTAGAAAAGTTTTCAAAATAGAATTCTCACAGTTTAGTTGCCTTACCGGTTCATGTGTATTTTTATCCACTTCTGTAGGAATATTTATTTTAGTAGACTACGTTAACATCATTTGGCTATCACCATTGTTCAACTCTCACTACTAGGGAAAAGCCTAGCAGTAGCGTGGGTTTTGGGTGTATCAGTAGCGCGGGCGCCCGCGCTACTAATACGGTGCCACAGCTAACTTATAGCAGTAGCGTGTGTATAACCCTCGCTAGTGCTACTTCTGATAGTAGTAGCATGGTTGATGCCCGCGCTACTACTACTTAGCTGTAGCGCGGGTCAAGGCCCCGCGCTACTACTAACTAACCGGGAATTAAAAATATAAATTTGTACCATGGTTGCTGCTGCTGGGCGTCCTTGTCCTCTCCAACCATGGCTGATGCTGGTCCTGGAGGGGATGAAGTTGTCCATGGTGATGGTGGCTCCCCACCCAACTCATTCCAGCACCTCTCATCTACTGCTGCTACAAAAGAATAGAAAATTATTTGAATGAGGAAGAGAGAGATAGAGAGGAGTAGGAGGAGGAACTCACCGGTGTCCGCTGAAGTTGTAGCCGATGCTCGAAACCTAGATGAAGCTGCTCATGCTCGTCCTGCTGCTATTGCTTCTGCTTCTGCTGTTGCTCCTCCTCCTCCTTGTCCTCCCCCGCATCGGAATCTGCAGAGCCAGTCAAACACGCAAGCCAGTCAGCGACCCCGGCGCCGAAACAAAGGACGGTATGTGCGCATCGCGTGGTGGGAGATGAGTCGGTGGCGTGCGACGCTGGAAGCAGAGCTCTCACCGCCACCATCCTTGGCCAGCTCCGTGGAGCCCCCATTGGCATCCCTCTAGACGCCGCCGCCGTCCATGACGGACCCGGCGGCGGCAGCGGCAGCCTCCTCCTCCTGGACATGGCCGTCATCCGCGTTGGGAGACGCTGAGGGAGAGGTCACCGAATTTGGGGAATGCGCCGAGGTGTGAGATCGGCGGCGGCGATGCGTGAGGATGGGAATCACGGGTGGGAGGATAAGGGGAATGGGAGAGAGGGGGAGAGTGAGGGAGAGAGGAGGGATTCGGCCGAGGATATGGGGACTTCACCTACCAGGTACTTAGTAGTAGCGAGGGGTATAAAATCGTGCTACTACTATCAACTTAGTAGTAGTACGGGTTTACACCCCTCGCTACTACTATGGCATGTCCTGAGGGGCACGGTAGAGACCGCTCAGTAGCAGCGAGGGTTAGAAACCCACACTACTAGTATCAACTTAGTAGTAGCGAGGGGCAAAAACATGCGCTACTAGTAAGTAGTAGTAGCGAGGGGTATAAACCCTCGCTATTAGTAAGCGTCTGCCTATAAGCTTTTCCCTAGTAGTGTCCTATCATAACCTGGAAACAATGAAGGAAAAAAGCTCTAAAGGTAATAATAAAGTTGTTATTTATATTTCCTTATATCATGATAAATGTTTATTATTCATGCTAGAATTGTATTAACCGGAAACTTGATACACGTGTGAATACATAGACAAAACAAAGTGTCCCTAGTATGCCTCTACTTGACTAGCTCATTAATCAAAGATGGTTAAGTTTCTTGACCATAGACATGTGTTGTCATTTGATGAACGGGATAACATCATTAGGAAAATGATTTGATGGACAAGACCCATTCGTTAGCTTAACATAATGATTGTTAAGTTTTATTGCTATTGCTTTCTTCATGACTTATACATATTCCTTTGACTATGAGATTATGCAACTCCCGAATACCGGAGGAACACCTTGTGTGCTATCAAACATCACAACGTAACTGGGTGATTATAAAGATGCTCTTCAGGTGTCTTTGAGGGTGTTTCTTGTGTTGGCATAGATCCAGATTAGGATTTGTAACTCCGAGTATCGGAGAGGTATCTCTGGGCCCTCTTGGTAATGCACCTCACGCTAAGCCTTGCAATCAAGTGACTAATGAGTTAGTTGCGGGATGATGCATTACGGAACGAGTAGAGAGACTTGTCGGTAACGAGATGGAACTAGGTATGAAGATACCGACAATCGAATCACGGGCAAGTAACATACCGATGACAAAGGGAATGACGTATGTTGTCATTGCGGTTTGATCGATAAAGATCTTCATAGAATATGTAGGAAACAATATGAGCATCCAGGTTCTGCTGTTGGTTATTGGCTGGAGATGTGTCTAGGTCATGTCTACATAGTTCTCAAACCCGTAGGGTCCGCACGCTTAACGTTCGATGACGATTTGTATTATGAGTTATGTGTTTTGGTGATCGAAGATTGTTCGGAATCCCGGATGAGATCACGGACATGACGAGGAGTCTCGAAATGGTTAAGAAGTAAAGATTGATATATTGGACGATGGTATTCGGACTACGGAATGGTTTCGGAGTTGTTTGGATATTTTTTGGAGTACTGAGTGGTTACCATCCCCCCGGAATGCAATGGGCCAACATGGGCCACAGGGGGAGAGAGAGGGGAGCCCACAAGGGGTGCCCCCCCATGGGCAGTCCGAATTGGACCTGGGGAGGGGGCGCGGCCCCCCTTTCATTCTCCCTCTTCCTCTCCTTCCCTTTTCCCCCTCTGAAAGAAAGGAAGGGGGGTCGACTAGGACTAGGAATCCTAGTTGGTTTCCCCCCACTTGGCGCACCCCCTATGGCTGGCCTCCTCCCCTCCTCCTTTATATACGGGGGCAGGGGGTGCCACCTCTTGAGCACTGCGTTGGTTTTTCCCGAAGAGAAAGGGATGATGCAGCAAAGTAGCGTAAGTATTTTCCTCAGTTTTTGAGAACCAAGGTATCAATCTAGTAGGAGGCTACGCGCGAGTCCCTCGTACCTGCACAAAACAAATAAATCCTCGCGACCAACACAAATAGGGGTTGTCAATCCCTATAAGGCCACTTACGAGAGTGAGATCTGATAAATATGATAAGATAATATTTTTGGTATTTTTATGATAAAGATGCAAAGTAAAATAAAGTTAAAGTAAATAGCAAAGGAAATAACTAAGTAGTAGGAGATCAATATGATAAAGATAGACCCGGGGGCCATATGTTTCACTAGTGGCTTCTCTCGAGAGCAAAAGTATTCAACGGTGGGTGAACAAATTACTATTGAGCAATTGACAGAATTGAGCATAGTTATGAGAATATCTAGGTATGATCATGTATATAGGCATCACGTCTGAGACAAGTAGACCGACTCCTGCCTGCATCTACTACTATTACTCCACTCATCGACTGCTATCCAGCATGCATCTAGAGTATTAAGTTAAAAACAGAGTAACACCTTAAGCAAGATGACATGATGTAGAGGGATAGACTCATGCAATATGAAGAAAACCCCATCTTGTTATCCTCGATGGCAACAATACAATACGTGCCTTGCTGCCCCTACTGTCACTGGGAAAGGACACCACAAGATTGAACCCAAAGCTAAGCACTTCTCCCATTGCAAGAAAGATCAATCTAGTAGGCTAAACCAAACTGATAATTTGAAGAGACTTGCAAAGATAACCAATCATACATAAAAGAATTCAGAGAAGATTCAAATATTATTCATAGATAGACTTGATCATAAACCCACAATTCATCGGTCTCAACAAACACACCGCAAAAAGAAGATTACATCGAATAGTTCTCCACAAGAGAGGGGGAGAACATTGTATTGAGATCCAAAAAGAGAGAAGAAGCCATCTAGCTACTAACTATGGACCCGCAGGTCTGAGGTAAACTACTCACACCCGGAGAGGCTATGGTGTTGATGTAGAAGCCCTCTGTGATCGATGCCCCCTCCGGCGGAGCTCCGAAACAGGCCCCAAGATGGGATCTCGTGGATACAGAAAGTTACGGCGGTGGAATTAGGGTTTTGGCTCCGTATCTGATCGTTTGGGTGTACGTAGGTATATATAGGAGGAAGGAGTACGTCGGTGGAGCAATAGGGGGCCCACGAGGGTGGAGGGCGTGCCTGGGGTAGGCAGGCGTGCCCCCCTAACTCGTGGCCTCATCTTTTCTTTCTTGATGTAGGGTCCAAGTCTCACGGGTCTTGTTCGTTGAGAAAATCACGTTCCCGAAGGTTTCATTCCGTTTGGACTCTGTTTGATATTCCTTTTCTTCGAAACTCTAAAACAGGCAAAAAAACAACAATTCTGGGTTGGGCCTCTGGTTAATAGGTTAGTCCCAAAAATAATATAAAAGTGGATAATAAAGCCCAATAATGTCCAAAACAGTAGATAATATAGCATGGAGCAATCAAAAATTATAGATACGTTGGAGACGTATCAAGCATCCCCAAGCTTAATTCCTGCTCGTCCTCGAGTAGGTAAATAATAAAAACAGAATTTTTGATGCGGAGTGCTACTTGGCATAATTTTCTACCTCAGTTGATTCAATTTCTTCGGCCGTCAGCAAACAAGAACAACAAAAGTACTAGCACTGGAATTTCTTTTGTTTTTGCCAGCAAGGATCAAAAAGTCAAATCACTTAACAATGCACATCATTTCTCTGTTTGCAAACGATTATTGCTGCATATGTCGGATCTAAATATAGTTGAATGGGATTGAGGTTCGCACCTTTTCGTCCATCCTGGGGCCTGGGGGTTGACTCTGTATGTGGACTGCGCCGACCTAGTCGGTGATGATTTCCGACGCCGGCAGACTCTGTCTCGTGCTTTCTCAAGTCCATCTTCCCCGAGCTGCTGACCGCATCCAGACCCAGCATTTGAGTCTTCGGGGTCGCTACAGTTCGTTCCTCCGGTGGGAAGCAAGATCAGGGGAACCTCGTAATGGTTTTGGCGGAATGCAAAACAAATCACACGAAATACCCAGATCTACAAGAACTGACCTGTCGACGGCGTCGAGAAGAAACTCCATACCCAGATCCTCCATTATCCTTGTCCCCGGGTGGCCGGAAGTATCGCCGCCGCGGCTCAGCTTTCCAATCCTTATCTGATCCATGGCTCAGCGGAAGTTGGACTTTTCTGGTTCACGGACCAGGACGGGAGCGCCCGTCCGCTGTCCCAGCCATACGAAACAACCCCACGATTTCTCAACTGTTCCTTACTATATTCCCCCCGTACACTCTTTTCCTTTTACCAATTGTCAGGTGCGTCATGGTGATTTATTGCGATCCCGATACAAATATGGACGCCGAAAATATCGAGATCAGCTGGGCTCGGGCACCAAAACGCCCCTTCTGTTCTGTTATCATAAACTGTATTTTCTCTGTTCCAAAATTAGTGTCTTTGATAAAATAAGTGTCTTTGATTTAGTACAATTTTATACTGAATCAAAGACACTTATTTGGGGACGGAAGAAAATTATATTAAATCAAAGGCACTTATTTTGAGGCGGAGGATGTACTGGCACTGGTAAAAAAAGGGCATGTTGTCCCGGTTCGTAAGGGCCTTTTGTCCCGGTTCCTGAACCGGGACTAAAGGGTCGGTACTAATGCCCTGCCCCTTTAGTCCCGGTTCAATCCAGAACCGGGACTGATGGGCCTCCACGTGGCCTGTGCGCGGAGCCCAGGCAGGAGACCCTTTGGTCCCGGTTGGTGGCACCAACCAGGACCAATATGCATCCACACGTCAGCATTTATGTGGCTGGGGATTTTGGTTTTTTTTGAAGGGGGGGGGGGTTTGGGGGTTTTGGGGGGTTAATTTAGGTGTTTCATATATTGTGTTAGCTAGCTATAATTAATAAAGAGAAGTGTCCTCTCTTATGTCCGTGCTTGGTCGACGCTACGTACTATACATACGTATAGAGAGGACTAGACACGCTAGCTAGCTAGTAAGCAAACGAAGGAAACATAAGATCGTCATGAACATATATGCATACAAAGAGAAGTGATATCGACCACCTCTCCTTCTCCGAGAGATTGGTCGAACAACAAGTTCTCGTATATCTATCCGACACTACCGGCTACATATATACAATAATTATCTCTTACAAATATAATCATACGGACTCATGGTCCACATAGTATTCTCCGTCTTCAGCGATCACATGGTCAAGAAAGAATGCCGCCAATTCCTCTTGAATTGCTCGCATGCGAGCTGGTGCTAGGAGTTCATCCCGCTTCCGAAACATCTAATTTGAAGAAGGGGGTCAATACATATATATATGAATGAATGAAACTGAACACAAATGATGGTAATAAAATAAAATTGTGAATGTTGTTATTTACGTACTTCATATTGTTCGTCAGTGTAGCCCCGCTCATAGGTCGTGTGGCGGATGGACTCACAAACGTAGTATCCACAGAAATCATTCCCTTTTTCCTGCCACAACCACTTTACAAGAAATAGAGGTCAATCAAACTGATAAGCAAGAATGCCAAATCAATAGGAGATGCGCGGAACATGCTACTATAGTACTTACTTTCGGGTGTCTAAATTGCAGCTTCTTCGGGAGTCCTGGAGCTTTTTTGGAGAATTTTTTCCAAACCCTGCTAGACAAAGAAAACAATTACTTGATATATCAGGAAATGAACAAAGTTGCTGATATGGTGGATAATGATCGATTTAACTTACTTCTCGAGCATTTGAGTCATGTCCGCATAGTCCTGGGGATCTTTTAGTTTTGAGTCTAAGACAGTTACTAGTCCCTGCTCAAGCTTAATCTCTAGGAGAATATAGTGGTAACTGCACACACATGCATAACTCATCAATTACATTACTATAACCTTGACTAATATATATATAAGGGAAACCGAATACGCACAAGACAGTAACACTCACTTGAAGTTGTAAGGAAAGAGTATTATATCTTTGTTTTCATTTATTACCAACGATCGTAGCAAGTTGGCCTCGGTATCCGCGGCATGAAATTTAACCTGAGTTGCATTTATGAGATATGTGTTAATGAACCCAATATCACCGACTTGTCTTTTCTTCAATTCGGCGATCTTCAATCTGCATAATATAGTGAGGATGATTATAAATACATGAAATGAAAGAGCTGAGCTATATAGAGAGACTTAATGACAGAAGTAGTACTACTTACAGACAGTAGCAGGTGACCGTTGTTTTATCGAGGGCCAATTGATTGAAAAACTGAAAGAACTCCTCAAATGGAACATGCAACAGTTCAATTCCAATGAGGTCATGCTCCTTTTTAACTTTCACATACAAAGTACTCCTCCCCCTAGAGTCGCTGCAGATTTTCAAGTACCAATCATGCAATCTTCGCATCATCATTGATAGAGATCTTTCATCTTTGACGAGAGGCTTCCTGTACTCGTATCTTTGTATCTGCACCTCCATGGGTTCATAATGTACATCATTGGGCGGGTAATCGGCAAGATTGCTATAACCGAGCACCATCCTCGGATCATTAGCGACGTTGTCGCTAGGCACCTTGAGCGGGGGGCACGATTGCTTCGCTTGTTCGCTGAGATGGGCAATTTGTTTCCCAGCTCATCGTTCTTTCAGCCTTTGATCACTAATAGTACTTCCCGACCGCTCCGCTTCGGCAAATTCCTTTCCAATAATGCACTCATAGTTTCCTTTTGGTGCAGACTTGGGTGGTTTTGTCAGGGTAGCCAGAGTGCGCTTCGCTTTCACCGGATCTACCTTCTCCTCCAGAGGTGGATGTCTCTTTGCTTTCAACCCTTGAAACCAGTCATCCACTTCGATTCGTGCGATCTCGGCATTCTCCTCCGGGGTCCTCTCATATGGTAACTTTTCTGGAGTCTTCAGAGAAGGACCAAATCTGTATTTCCTCCCGCCTCTAGCTGTACTACTAGACGCCGGCAGAGCAGACGGAGTGGTTGTCTTCTTTACTTGCTTACGAGGCGGAGGAGAAGGACTACAACACGCCAGGGTAGCTGGAGCGGCGGCAGGTCTCTTCCGCCCTTGCTGACGAGGCGGAGAAGGAGGAGGCTGGCTGCTCGGGCATGTTGGCGCAGGCAGAGAAGGAGGCGGAGTGCCGCCACGCGCTGGAGAAGGAGCCGGTCGAGTGACCTGATCGTCACTCGCCGAAGGAGGAGGCGGTGGAGGAGGCGGAGTGCCCTGACTCGCCGGAGGAGGAGGCGGAGTGCCCTGACTTGCCGGAGGAGGAGGAGGCGGAGGCGTCCAGTTCGGAAGGTTGATGAGCTCCTTCCGCCATAGGCATGGAGTCTTCACAGCAGACCCCAGCCTAGTCTCCCCTTCACAGGTAGGGTGGTCAAGCTGGAGGTCCTCAAATCCCTCCGTTATTTCATCCACCATCACCCTAGCATATCCTTCTGGAATCGGGTGGCAGTGAAAAGTTGCGCCGGGTTCAGTAGGATAAATAGAGCCAACAGCCGCCTTGACCTTCAAATTCATCCATTGCGTCATAAGGTGGCAATTTTGAGACTCCGTGATAGCATCCACGGGATAGCTGGCAGGAGCCGTCAAGGCATGCTCCGGCTGAAGCAGCTCCGTGGAAGCCACGTTGCTTCTCTGCTGAGATGGCGGGGTAGCTTCGGGGGAAGCTTCGGCAGTACGTTTGCTGCGATTTGCTTCTCGTTCCTCTATCGCTTGTACCCTTGCTTGCAGCGCCTGAAGGAAATATGCCCTAGAGGCAATAATAAAGTTATTATTTATTTCCTTATATCATGATAAATGTTTATTATTCATGCTAGAATTGTATTAACCAGAAACATAATACATGTGTGAATACATAGACAAACAGAGTGTCACTAGTATGCCTTTACTTGGCTAGCTCGTTAATCAAAGATGGTTATGTTTCCTAACCATGGACAAAGAGTTGTTATTTGATTAACGGGATCACATCATTAGATGAATGATCTAATTGACATGACCCATTCCATTAGCTTAGCACCCGATCGTTTAGTATGTTGCTATTGCTTTCTTCATGACTTATACATGTTCCTATGACTATGAGATTATGCAACTCCCGTTTACCGGAGGAACACTTTGGGTACTACCAAACGTCACAACGTAACTGGGTGATCATAAAGGAGTACTACAGGTGTCTCCAAAGGTAGATGTTGGGTTGGCATATTTCGAGATTAGGATTTGTCACTCCGATTGTCGGAGAGGTATCTCTGGGCCCTCTCGATAATGCACATCACTTAAGCCTTGCAAGCATTGCAACTAATGAGTTAGTTGTGGGATGATATATTACGGAACGAGTAAAGAGACTTGCCAGTAACGAGATTGAACTAGGTATTGGATACCGACGATCGAATCTCGGGCAAGTAACATACCGATGACAAAGGGAACAACGTATGTTGTTATGCGGTCTGACCGATAAAGATCTTCGTAGAATATGTAGGAGCCAATATGGGCATCCAGGTCCCGCTATTGGTTATTGACCGGAGACGTGTCTCGGTCATGTCTACATTGTTCTTGAACCGTAGGGTCCGCACGCTTAAGGTTTCGATGATAGTTATATTATGAGTTTATGAGTTTTGATGTACCGAAGGAGTTCGGAGTCCCGGATGAGATCGGGGACATGACGAGGAGTCTCGAAATGGCCGAGACGTAAAGATCGATATATTGGACGACTATATTCGGACTTCGGAAAGGTTCCGAGTGATTCGGGTATTTTTCGGAGTACCGGAGAGTTACGGGAATTCGCCGGGGAGTATATGGGCCTTATTGGGCCATACGGGAATAGAGGAAAGAGTCCAAAAGGAAGGAGGCCTGCGCCCCCCCTCTGGTCCGAATTGGACAAGTGGCGCAGCCCCCTTTTCCTTATTCATCTCCCCCTCTTTCCCCTTCTCCTACTCCAACAAGGAAGGAGGGAGTCCTACTCCCGGTGTTAGTAGGACTCCCCTTGGCGCGCCTCCTCCTAGGCCGGCCGCCCCCTCCCCCTTGCTCCTTTATATACGGAGGCAGGGGGCACCCCATGACACACAAGTTGATCATTGAGATCGTTCCTTAGCCATGTGCGGTGCCCCCTGCCACCAAATTCCACCTCGATCATATCGTTGTAGTGCTTAGGCGAAGCCCTACGTCGGTAGTACATCAAGATCGTCACCACGCCGTCGTGCTGACGGAACTCCTCCCCGAAGCTTTGCTGGATCGGAGCCCGGGGATCGTCATCGAGCTGAACATGTGCTAAGAACTCGGAGGTGCCGGAGTAACGGTGCTTGGATCGATCGGATCGGGAAGAAGACGTACGACTACTTCCTCTACGTTGTGTCAACGCTTCCGTTGCGATCTACTAGGGTACGTAGATCAGACTCTCCCCTCGTTGCTATGCATAGGAATTTTTTTGAAATTACTACGTTCCCCAACAGTGGTATCAGAGCCAGGTTTTATGGTTTGATGTTATTTGCACGAGTAGAACACAAGTGAGTTGTGGGCGATACAAGTCATACTGCCTACCAGCATGTCATACTTTGGTTCGGCGGTATTGTTGGACGAGACGACCCGGACCAACCTTACGCGTACGCTTACGCGAGACCGGTTCCCTCGACGTGCTTTGCACATAGATGGCTTGCGGGCGACTGTGTCTCCAACTTTAGTTGAACCAAGTGTGGCTACGCCCGGTCCTTGAGAAGGTTAAAACGGAGTCTATTTGACAAACTATCGTTGTGGTTTTGATGCGTAGGTGACATGAGTTCTTGCTTAAGCCCGTAGCAGCCACGTAAAACTTGCAACAACAAAGTAGAGGACGTCTAACTTGTTTTTGCAGGGCATGTTGTGATGTGATATGGTCAAGGCATGATGCTAAATTTTATTGTATGAGATGATTATGTTTTGTAACCAAGTTATCGGCAACTGGCAGGAGCCATATGGTTGTCGCTTTATTGTATGCAATGCAATCGCGATGTAATGCTTTACTTTATTACTAAGCGGTAGTGATAGTCGTGGAAGCATAAGATTGGCGAGACGACAACGATGCTACGATGGAGATCAAGGTGTCGCGCCGGTGACGATGGTGATCATGATGGTGCTTCGGAGATGGAGATCACAAGCACAAGATGATGATGACCATATCATATCACTTATATTGATTGCATGTGATGTTTATCCTTTTATGCATCTTATCTTGCTTTGATTGACGGTAGCATTATAAGATGATCTCTCACTAAATTATCAAGAAGTGTTCTCCCTGAGTATGCACCGTTGCCAAAGTTCGTCGTGCCCAGACACCACGTGATGATCGGGTGTGATAAGCTCTACGTCCATCTACAACGGGTGCAAGCAGTTTTGCACACGCAGAATACTCAGGTTAAACTTGACGAGCCTAGCATATGCAGATATGGCCTCGGAACACAGAGACCGAAAGGTCGAGCGTGAATCATATAGTAGATATGATCAACATAACGATGTTCACCATTGAAAACTACTCCATCTCACGTGATGATCGGTTATGGTTTAGTTGATTTGGATCACGTGATCACTTAGAAGATAAGAGGGATGTCTTTCTAAGTAGGAGTTCTTAAGTAATATGATTAATTGAACTTTAATTTATCATGAACCTAGTCCTGGTAGTATTAGCATATCTATGTTGTAGATCAATAGCTCGCGTTGTTGCTTCCCTGTGTTTATTTTGATATGTTCCTAGAGAAAAACTATGTTGAAAGATGTTAGTAGCAATGATGCGGATTGGATCCGTGATATGAGGTTTGTCCTCATTGCTGCACAGAAAAATTATGTCCTTGATGCACCGCTAGGTGACAGACCTATTGCAGGAGCAGATGCAGACATTATGAACGTTTGGCTTGCTCAATATGATGACTACTTGATAGTTTAGTGCACCATGCTTAATGGTTTAGAATCGGGACTTCAAAGACGTTTTGAACGTCATGGACCATATGAGATGTTCCAGGAGTTGAAGTTAAATATTTCAAGCAAATACCCGAGTTGAGAGATATGAAGTCTCCAACAAGTTCTATAGCTAAAAGATGGAGGAGAATCGCTCAACTAGTGAGCATGTGCCCAGATTGTCTGAGTACTACAATCACTTGAATCAAGTGGGAGTTAATCTTCCAGATAAGATAGTGATTGACAGAATTCTCTAGTCACCATCACCAAGTTAGTAGAACTTCGTGATGAACAATAGTATGCAAGGGATGACGAAAACGAATCCCGAGCTTTTCATGATGATGAAATCAATAAAGGTAGAAATCAAGAAAGAGCATCAAGTGTTGATGGTTGAAAAGATCACTAGTTTCAAGAAAAGGGCAAAGGGAAAAATGGGAACTTCAAGAAGAACAGCAAGCAAGTTGCTGCTCAAGTGAAGAAGCCCAAGTCTGGTCCTAAGCCTGAGACTAAGTGCTTCTACAGCAAAGGGACTGGTCACTGGAAGCGGAACTACCCCAAGTGATTGGCGGATAAGAATGATGGCAAAGTGAACATAAGTATATTTGATATACATGTTATTGATGTGTACTTTACTAGTGTTTATAGCAACCCCTCAGTATTTGATGCTAGTTCAGTTGCTAAGAGTAGTAACTTGAAACGGGAGTTGCAGAATGAACAGAGACTAGTTAAGGGTGAAGTGACGATGTGTGTTGGAAGTGGTTCCAAGATTGATATGATCATCATCACACACTCCCTATACTTTCGGGATTAGTGTTGAACCTAAATAAGTGTTATTTGGTGTTTGCGTTGAGCATGAATATGATTTGATCATGTTTATTGTAATACGGTTATTCATATAAGTGAAAGAATAAATTGTTGTTCTGTTTACATGAATAAAACCTTATATGGTTACACACCCAATGAAAATAGTTCATTGGATCTCGATCTTAGTGATACACATATTCATAATATTGAAACCAAAAGATGCAAAGTTAATAATGATAGTGCAACTTATTTGTGGCACTGCCGTTTAGGTCATATTGGTGTAAAGCACATGAAGAAACTCCATGCTGATGGGATTTTGGAATCACTTGATTATGAATCACTTGATGCTTGCGAACCATGCCTTATGGGCAAGATGATTAAGACTCCGTTCTCTGGAGCGAGCAAATGACTTATTGGAAATAATACATACTGATGTATGCGGTCCGATGAGTGTTTACGCTCACGGCAAGTATCGTTATTTTCTAAACTTCACAGATGATTTGAGCAGATATGGGTATATCTACTTGATGAAACATAAGTCTGAAACATTTGAAAAGTTTAAAGAATTTCAGAGTGAAGTGGAAAATCATTGTGACAAGAAAATAAAGTTTCTACGATCTGATCGCAGAGACAAATATTTGAGTTACGAGTTTGGTCTTCAGTTAAAACAATGTGAAATAGTTTCACTACTCACGCCACCTGGAACACCACAGCATAATGGTGTGTCCGAACGTCATAACCGTACTTTATTGGATATAGTGCAATCTATGATGTTTCTTACCGATTTACCACTATCGTTTTTGGGGTCATGCATTAGAGACAGTTGCATTCACGTTAAAAAGGGGAACCATCTATATCCGTCGAGACGACGCCTTATGAACTATGGTTTGGCAAGAAACCAAAGTTGTCGTTTCTTGAAGTTTGGGGTTGCGATGCTTATGAGAAAAAGTTTCATCCTGATAAGCTCAAACCCAAATCGGAGAAATATGTCTTCATAGGATACCCAAAGGAGACTGTTGGGTACACCTTCTATCACAGAACCTAAGGCAAGACATTCGTTGCTTATAATGGATCCTTTCTAGAGAAGGAGTTTCTCTTGAAAGAAGTGAGTGGGAGGAAAGTAGAAAACTTGATAAGATAATTGTACCTTCTACCTTATTGGAAAGTAGTTCATCACAAAAATCTGTTCTTGTGACTACTACACCAATTAGTGAGGAAGCTAATGATGATGATCATGTAACTTCAGATCAAGTTACTACCGAATCTCGTAGGTAAACCAGAGTGAGATCCGCACCAGAGTGGTATGGTAATCCTGTTATGGAGGTCATGTTACTCGACCATGACGAACCTACGAACTATGAGGAAGCAATGATGAGCCCAGATTCCGCG
The DNA here is from genome assembly GCF_018294505.1 of Triticum aestivum. NCBI lineage: Eukaryota > Viridiplantae > Streptophyta > Magnoliopsida > Poales > Poaceae > Triticum > Triticum aestivum. The sequence continues at coordinate 35,858,404 of NC_057797.1, read as the reverse complement.
AAATGGTTTGAGGCCATGAAATCTAAGATATGATCCATGTATGAGAACAAAGTTTGGACTTTGGTTGACTTGCCCGATGATCGGCAAGCAATTGAGAATAAATGGATCTTCAAGAGGAAGACGGACGCTGATAGTAGTGTTACTATCTACAAAGCTAGAATTGTCGCAAAAGGTTTTCGACAAGTTCAAGGTGTTGACTATGATGAGAGCTTCTCACTCGTATCTATGCTTGAGTCTGTCCGAATCATGTTAGTAATTGCCGCATTTTATGAAATCTGGCAAATGGATAAACAAAACTGCATTCCTTAATGGATTTATTAAAGAAGAGTTGTATATGATGCAACAAAAGGTTTTGCCAATCCGAAAGGTGCTAACAAAATGTGCAAGCTCCAGCGATCCATCTGTGGACTGGTGCAAGCATCTCGGAGTTGGAATATACGCTTTGATGAGTTGATCAAAGCATATAGTTTTATACAGACTTGCGGTGAAGCCTGTATTTACAAGAAAGTGAGTGGGAGCACTACAACATTTCTGATAAGTATATGTGAATGACATATTGTTGATCGGAAATAATGTAGAATTATTCTGTAAAGCATAAAGGAGTGTTTGAAAGGAGTTTTTCAAAGAAAGACTTTGGTGAAGCTGCTTACATATTGAGCTTCAAGATCTATAGAGATAGATCAAGACGCTTGATAAGTTTTTTCAATGAGTACATACCTTGACAAGATTTTGAAGTAGTTCAAAATGGAGCAGTCAAAGAAAGAGTTCTTGCCTGTATTATAAGGTGTGAAGTTGAGTAAGACTCAAAGCCCGACCACGGCAGAAGATAGAAAGAGAATGAAAGTCATTCCCTATGCCTTGGCCATAGGTTCTATAAAGTATGTCATGCTGTATACCAGATCTATTGTATACCCTGCACTGATTTGGCAAGGGAGTACAATAGTGATCTAGGAGTAGATCACTGGACAGCGGTCAGAATTATCCTTAATGAAATAAGGATATGTTTCTCGATTATGGACGTGATAAAAAGGTTCGTCGTAAAGGGTTACGCTGATGCAAGTTTTGACACTAATCTAGATGACTCTAAGTCTCGGTCTAGATACATATTGAAAGTGGGAGCAATTAGCTAGAGTAGCTCCATGCAGAGCATTGTTAACATAGAAATTTGCAAAATACATGTGGTTCTGAATGTGGCAGACCCGTTGACTAAGATTCTCTCACAAGCAAAACATGATCACACCTTAGTACTCTTTGGGTGTTAATCACATAGCGATGTGAACTAGATTACTGAATCTAGTAAACCCTTTGGGTGTTGGTCACATGGCGATGTGAACTATGGGTGTTAATGATATGATGATGTGAACTATCGATGTTAATTACATGGTGATGTGATCTAGATTATTGACTCTAGTGCAAGTGGGAGACTGAAGGAAATATGCCCTAGAGGCAATAATAAAGTTATTATTTATTTCCTTATATCATGATAAATGTTTATTATTCATGCTAGAATTGTATTAACCGGAAACATAATACATGTGTGAATACATAGACAAATAGAGTGTCACTAGTATGCCTCTACTTGGCTAGCTCGTTAATCAAAGATGGTTCTGTTTCCTAACCATGGACAAAGAGTTGTTATTTGATTAACGGGATCACATCATTAGATGAATGATCTGATTGACATGACCCATTCCATTAGCTTAGCACCTGATCGTTTAGTATGTTGCTATTGCTTTCTTCATGACTTATACATGTTCCTATGACTATGAGATTATGCAACTCCCGTTTACCGGAGGAACACTTTGGGTACTACCAAACGTCACAACGTAACTGGGTGATCATAAAGGAGTACTACAGGTGTCTCCAAAGGTAGATGTTGGGTTGGCGTATTTCGAGATTAGGATTTGTCACTCCGATTGTCGGAGAGGTATCTCTGGGCCCTCTCGGTAATGCACATCACTTAAGCCTTGCAAGCATTGCAACTAATGAGTTAGTTGTGGGATGATGTATTACGGAACGAGTAAAGAGACTTGCCAGTAATGAGATTGAACTAGGTATTGGATACCGACGATCGAATCTCGGGCAAGTAACATACCGATGACAAAGGGAACAACGTATGTTGTTATGCGGTCTGACCGATAAAGATCTTCATAGAATATGTAGGAGCCAATATGGGCATCCAGGTCCCACTATTGGTTATTGACTGGAGACGTGTCTCGGTCATGTCTACATTGTTCTCGAACCGTAGGGTCCGCACGCTTAAGGTTTCGATGACAGTTATATTATGAGTTTATGAGTTTTGATGTACCGAAGGAGTTCGGAGTCCCGGATGAGATCAGGGACATGACGAGGAGTCTCGAAATGGCCGAGACGTAAAGATAGATATATTGGACGACTATATTCGGACTTCGGAAAGGTTCCGAGTGATTCGGGTATTTTTCGGAGTACCGGAGAGTTACGGGAATTCGCCGGGGAGTATATGGGCCTTATTGGGCCATACGGGAATAGAGGAAAGAGTCCAAAAGGAAGGAGGCCTGCGCCCCCCCTCTGGTCCGAATTGGACAAGGGGCGCAGCCCCCTTTTCCTTATTCATCTCCCCCTCTTTCCCCTTCTCCTACTCCAACAAGAAAGGAGGGAGTCCTACTCCCGGTGGGAGTAGGACTCCCCTTGGCGCGCCTCCTCCTAGGCCGGCCGCCCCCTCCCCCTTGCTCCTTTATATACGGAGGCAGGGGGGCACCCCATGACACACAAGTTGATCATTGAGATCGTTCCTTAGCCGTGTGCGGTGCCCCCTGCCACCAAATTCCACCTCGATCATATCGTTGTAGTGCTTAGTTGAAGCCCTACGTCGGTAGTACATCAAGATCGTCACCACGCCGTCGTGCTGACGGAACTCCTCCCCGAAGCTTTGCTGGATCGGAGCCCGGGGATAGTCATCGAGCTGAACGTGTGCTAAGAACTCGGAGGTGCCGGAGTAACGGTGCTTGGATCGGTCGGATCGGGAAGAAGACGTACGACTACTTCCTCTACGTTGTGTCAACGCTTCCGTTGCGATCTACAAGGGTACGTAGATCAGACTCTCCCCTCGTTGCTATGCATCACCATGATCTTGCGTGTGCGTAGGAATTTTTTTGAAATTACTACGTTCCACAACAGCGCCTGCATTTGGGTCTGCTGCACTTTTTTCCTCCTCTCATGAGATTTGTAACCGCCTGCGTCCGGAAACCCAACCTTCCACGGAATGGAGCCTGGCGTGCCTCGCGTCCGTCCAGGGTGCTCAGGATTCCCGAGGGCTATTGTGAGCTCGTCGTTCTCTCTGTCTGGAAAGAACGTCCCTTGCTGCGCTGCTTTGATATACTGCTGAAGCTTCCTGACTGGTATGTCCATTTGATCGTTTGTCCAAATGCACTTCCCTGTTACAGGGTCCAAGGTTCCGCCAGCCCCGAAGAACCAAGTCCGGCAACGGTCTGGCCAGTTAATTGTCTCTGGTTCGATCCCTTTATCAACTAGATCATTCTCAGTCTTGGGCCACTTAGGCCGAGCTACGAGGTAGCCACCTGACCCCGTGCGATGGTGATGCTTCTTCTTCGCAGCATTTTGCTTGTTTGTCGCCGACATCTTCTTACTCTTTTCCGATGTCTTGTGGGCCACAAATGCGGGCCAGTGATCTCTGATGTTCTCATATCTTCCCTTGAATTCTGGTGTCTCATTATTTTTGACAAACTTATTCAGATCATTCTTCCACCTCTTGAATAGTTCTGCCATCCTCTTAAGAGCAAAAGACTTGATTAATTGCTCTTTAACTGGCTTCTCTGGATTATCCTCTGGCGGTAGGGTGAAATTTGACTTCAACTCAGTCCAAAGATCATTTTTCTGCATATCATTGACATAAGACACCTCAGGGTCTTCTGTAGCCGGCTTAAACCATTGTTGGATGCTGATTGGGATCTTGTCCCTAACCAAAACCCCGCACTAAGCAACAAATGCTCTCTTTGTCCGGAGGGGTTCAATCGGTTGGCCGTCGGGCGCGATTGCTATGATCTCAAACTTTTCATCCGAGCTCAACTTTTTCTTCGGGCCTTGTCTCTTTACCGAAGTTGTGCTCGATCCGGAGGGCTAGAAAAAAGAACAAAGACTTAATTAATATGTGTACATACCAAAACAATGAATGCATCAATTAGCTAGTCAGCAGAAGCTTAACTAATATATATACCTGGCCGGACTCGGTTCGGTCATCGGAGACGTCATCACGGTCTCCTTCTTGCACCGGCATTGGGTCACCGGAGCCGTCCTCACGGTCTCCTTCTTGCACCGGCATTAGGTCATCGGAGCCATCATAATCATAGCCAGCTGCTTCCAGACCATCGGTGTCATTGAGAAACAACGAGCAGACGGCATCACTTCCTCGTGCGATTATGTCCCCCAACAACTCTTCTTGTACTTCGTCTCGGGCGCTGTCCATAGTTTCTACAAATATTGATAACATGGCAATTATTATTCAAACATGACAGATGGATAAATTAGTGGCAAAGTAGAACTAATATTAATTAGTGGCCTCGACGCTGCTTCTCTAGGGTTTGGGGTGGCCTCGACGCTGCTTCTCTAGGGTTTGGGGTGGCCTTGACAACGCTTCAAGGATAAAAAAAGAAGAGGACTACTAGGGAAAACCTTATACACAGAATCTTAGCAGCAGCGCGGCATAAAAACAGGCGCTGCTGCTAAGTAGTAGCAGCGCGGCTATGGAAAGCTCGCTACTGGTGCAAACTTAGCAGTAGCGCGTGACGCTTAAACCGCGCTGCTACAAAAATCCACCGACAGTACACAACGACATAAGTTTACCAGTAGCGCGGCGCCAGGGAGCGCGCTGCTGCTAATGCCATAGTAGCAGCGCGCTTTTTTGTCACCTCGCTGCTGCTAATTTTGAAATTGTGCACAGGGTTGGCCCATTTATCAGTAGCGCGTGCCAGGAAAGCGCGCTGTTGCTACGCTCTTAGCAGCAACGTGCTTTCTGTCCCGCGCTACTGCTAAGACGCAGCACCCACCACCTTTTCCACCTCCCCCTCCCCATATCCTCTCCTCCCTTTCCCCTACCTCCCACATCCTCCCTCTCTCACTCTTCTTCTTCCTCAATACTTCTCCCCCCATTACTCTACCTCTTCTACCTACCTTTCTCTCTCTTCATTACTCCTAGCTATAACTACACCACCTCCATTAATTCATCTCCTTTCTCTTTTTCCTCCCCCCTCCACTAGTTGAAGTTGTCTCCTCCCAAATTAGCTAGCTAGGTAGATGTAGCATTTAGTTAAGTGACCTATTTGCCCCCTAACTAGATCTTTCTTTGTCAAGAAGAGCTTTGTGCACTTTTGACCTCCCTACATCATCATCTCCACCGTGTGCTCGATCTCGAGATAGAGGTGTGATTAATATTTCATGCTTTTGCAAAATGGAAATATGTTTATGCATGTGTGTGTGATATTTTGATGGAAATTGTGTGTGTGGCATGAGTTGACGCTAAATTGTGCATTTGAGTTTCCTATGTTTTGCCGAGAAATGTCGATTTATTTCCGTTTCGGCAAATTCCGGGCAAAGTCTAGATCTATATATGTCCTACTTTTAAGGAAGGCCTTGCCGAATTTTTGTATGACTTTGATGAATGCACGCATTTTTATAATCAATTTGTTTATTATTACCGTGCGGAGTTCACGATGGTCAGTGGAACGATGGTGGACAGGTGGTTGCGGTCGGCGGTGCAGGACATGAAGGACCTGACAGAGGTTTTATGTCCGTGTCTAAAATGCAAAGGAATAGTTTGGCTTGACCCCCATGTCGATGGTCGGGTCGAAGCGCACCTGCTCATGACTGGTTTCATGGATGGCTATACTCGGTGGATAACTGAAGATGAGGATGACGTTGTTGAGGATGCCGACGGGGCAAACAATGATGACACGGGGCAAGACGAAGAGATGATCGATAATGGCGGTGGGGAAGAGGCCGGACATGGCGGCGGAGAAGGGGCCGGACATGGCGACGGAGAGAACGACATGGACTCCACGCAGCAGAGTTCATCGGCACTAAGTTCAATCATGCGGGACCCTCATGTTCAAGCATTGCTTCGCAAGGAGACGAGTATTGAGAGAGCTGCTTCCAGAGAGGAGGCTAAGCTGGAGCAACTGGTGGTAGACTCGAACACTCCATTGTATGATGGTTGCAATCCTAAGGTGACCCGCTTGAGTTTCACGCTCCAAGTGCTAAAGACGAAGGCTAAAAACAAATGGACCGACACTAGCCTCGATGAGCATCTCAAGTACCTAAAGGATGTTCTTCCCGAGGGTAATCTATGTCCTAGTAGTGTTGATGAGGCCAAGAAGATCGTGTGCCCTCTTGATCTGCCACACGTTAGATACCATGCATGCATCGACGATTGCATAATTTATCGGAAGGAGCACGCGGAAAAAACAAGTTGTCCGGTGTGCAATGCTTCTCGATACAAGAAGGCTGGGAAGAAATGTCCCCAGAAAGTGGTATGGTACTTACCGATCACTCCCCGTCTCCAGAGGTATTTTGTAGATCCCAAGGAAGCAAAGCTAATGCGCTGGCACACGGAGAGGAAGAAGCCCGACGATGGAGATGATCTGAAGCTGAGACACGTCAAGGATGGAAGCCAGTGGAGAGCGTTGAACAGCTTCTATCGGTATTTTGAATTTGATGCAAGGAACATCATGCTCGGCGCGTGTACCGATGGCATGAATCCGTTTGGCAACCAGAGCACCAACCATAGCACATGGCCCGTGTTTGTATGGATGTACAACCTCCCCCCTGGTTGTGCATGAAATCGAAGTACATTCACATGAGCATGCTTATTCAGGGGCCGAAACAACCAGGAAATAATATTAATTTGTATCTGGGGCTACTTCAGGAGGAGTTAGACATGTTATGGAAAACACCGGCCAAGACATGGGACGCCAGCAAAGGCGAGTATTTCAACATGAGAGCCGCGCTGATCACGACAGTGCACGATTATCTTGGTTACGGATATGTGGCAGGCCAGGTGTGCCATGGATATTGCGGATGCACGCGGTGCATGGATGATACGACGTCTCAGCAGCTAACATCAAGGAAAGATGGCGGGTCTGGGAAAATCATGTACATGGGGAATCGGAGATGGCTCGAACAGGACGACCCGTGGAGAAACTGTGGAGATGTATTCAATGGTCATGCTAAGCATCGAGGACCTCCACATAAGCGGAGCTGTGCCGAAATCGATGAGCTGTTGAAAAACTGGAAGGAGTGCCCCGCGCCGGGAAAGATGATGAGGAAGGCACCGGAGCCGCTGGTGAAGGTATGGAAGATGAGGTCTGTGTTCTGGGACTTGGAGTATTGGCACAAACTCGATACACCTCATTGCCTTGATCAAATGCATATCTGTAAGAATGTCCTTGAGAGCTTGCTCGCAACACTGATGAACATGCCGAATAAGACCAAGGATGGGCAGAAGGCAAAAAAATACTTGCAAGATTTGGAAATCAGGGAAGATCTGCACATGCCGCCACGTAAAATGTCAGACGAGACAGAGACGGAGACAGAGGCACAGGAGAAGAAGGGCAAGAAAATAAAGAATGAGGATTATTGCCCCCCTTCTTGCTTCACCTTAAGTCAGGCTAAGATCAATGAATTCTTTAAGTGCCTTACCGGAGTCAAAGTTAGGTCCGGTTACTGTGGCAAGATAAGTATATATCTAGACACGGACAAGAAAAGGTTCAGCGGGATGAAGTCTCATGACTGTCATGTGATGATGACGCAGATATTACCTGTTGCCCTTAGAGGGATAATGGACAAGCACGTCCGTGACACGCTTATTGGTCTCTGCAACTTTTTTGACGTCATCTCTCGAAAGTCGATCAGTGTGAAGCAGCTCCGAAGGCTACAGGAAGAGATCGTTGTGATACTGAATGAGCTTGAGATGTACTTCCCTCCCGCATTCTTTGACGTGATGGTGCATCTGTGTGTCCATATTGTGGATGACATAATAGACCTGGGGCCGTCATTCCTGCACAACATGATGCCGTTTGAGAGGATGAATGGGATCATCAAAGGATTCGTTCGTAACATGTCCTGTCTGAATGGAAGCATCGTCTAGGGCTATTTGACACAAGAGTGCATCTCTTTCTGCGAGAATTTTCTATATGGCACAGACCAGCCGCCTGGTGTTAGTGTTGGTTTGCCCGTTAACAAGAACGATGGGAGGCTCGAAGGAGAAGGTCACTGCAACGTTCGCAAGGAACTGCATGTGGCATACTCAGATCGACGCAGCGACTTGGACAGAGCAAACTTGGTAGTGCTACAACACCTAGATGAGGTAGATCCTTTCGTGGCACTGCACAAAGAAATTATCGCAAAGAAGTATCGTCACCGGGGGGTATGCAGGACGGACGCCGAAGTTACTAGAGAGCACAACTCCACTTTCCTGCATTGGTTCAAAGAGCATATTATTGCTAATCCCCCGAAGGAGGGCTCTAAGGACAGATTGCTCATATACGCCTTAGCACATGGCCCCTCTCCCAACCTCGTAACCTATTAGGCATATGATATCAATGGATACACGTTCTACACGGAGGCCAAAGATATGGACAGTGATGAATATCAGAACTCAGGGGTGACGATGGAATGCATGACCGGCAGCGACAACGGCGCAACTGAACGATTTTATGGAAGGGTCGAGGAGATCTGGGAGCTTGACTACTCTGGACTGCACAACACGACAATGTTCCGTGTCAGATGGGCTAAGAATGTCGAAAGAGAAAGCCGTATTTTCACTACCATGACTATACCTGACGCCAAGAGCGCTACCGTGAACGCTATCGCAAAAAACGAGCCATGGGTACACACTAAGCACGTGACACAATGCTTCTTCATAACCGACCCATGCAATCCCAGTCGTGTTGTCGTGAGGAAAGGCAAAAGAAACATCATTGAAATGGATGGAGTCGCCAACGAGGAAGACTATGATCAGTACGGAAACCCAATGAGGGAAGATGACGATGATGATGAAGTATACGTCAAAAGAAGAATCAATACTACATTACCAAAGAAAAATCATACTCCATGGAAAAGGCAAAGTCACAATGAGGGGCTCAATTATTCTTCGACGAACAAGAAGGGAAAGAAGCTGACTCAAAAACGAAAACGTCAGCGCTGAGGAATCGG